>NW_027261024.1:170000-217500 GCF_045791955.1 Oncorhynchus clarkii lewisi
CTTCCTCATGTCTACGGGTGGGAGGGGACAAACAGTCATTAGTCACATGGTGTTGTAGAAGCAACTAAAAAATATAGTTTATTATAGGTCCGTAATTAAAAACATACTGTGAGGTTTTGGTCAGAGACCTTCATCAGACATGGTGTTGTGATGACATAATGTTATAGAGAATAGATCTAACACATAACACGTCGGCATTGTAAATTCAGTCTGTTCTGAATTGACGTACCTGTATAGATAAAGGTTACATACAGTAAATCAAATAACTACAATTATTCTATCTTGCTGCCAGTCTGTTTCTGTTGTAGTCAGAAACCAACTGTATCCAGACCACACACACTGGTTATTGTTTAAGAGTGAGTAGTACAGTGTATTGTACTGTACTTACCCATACAGTTGTTTCCTCCATTGACCTGCATGTAGTCCACAGGGCAGATACAGGTGTAGTTTCCTATGGTGTTGTAACACTGGCCTGGTCCACAGATACCTGGACGCTCACACTCATTGACATCTACAGAGAGAGAGAGAGAGAGAGAGAGAGACAGAGAGAGAGACAGAGAGACAGAGAGAGAGAGAGAGAGAGAGAGAGAGAGAGAGAGAGAGAGAGAGAGAGAGAGAGAGAGAGAGAGAGAGAGAGAGAGAGAGAAAGAGAGAGAGAGAGAGGAAACAGTCTTGTTAAACACAGCTATATGATGTTTATCTTTATCTTTCATTCAATATGCACGCAACATTATGAATGTATAATAGAGCCAAGGTGAGGTAGATGTTGGTAGTCTACTCTGGGAGTTAGAGGGCTGCCAGTCAGAGCTGAGGTGGGGGTTGGTAGTCTACTCTGGGAGTTAGAGGGCTGCCAGTCAGAGCTGAGGTGGGGGTTGGTAGTCTACTCTGGGAGTTAGAGGGCTGCCAGTCAGAGCTGAGGTGGGGGTTGGTAGTCTACTCTGGGAGTTAGAGGTCTACCAGTCAGAGCTGAGGTGGGGGTTGGTAGTCTACTCTGGGAGTTAGAGTTCTACCAGTCAGAGCTGAGGTGGGGGTTGGTAGTCTACTCTGGGAGTTAGAGGGCTACCAGTCAGAGCTGAAGCTGGGAGTCTTGTACAGGTATTTACAGTATATGATAAAGTTGTTTTAGGTTCTGTCCGGCCATAGTCATTAGTAGCCTCGACTGCATCACTGTATTAGAACCATGTAGCCTGCCAGGCAGAGAGCACAGAGAACAGGCTGATATGAAGACACACATCACAGCTTTGTTCCCCTGGTCTGGACAACAAACACTCTCCAATTAAACAGCTATTAGACACAGGCTTTTTCCTATCTCTCCTTGTCTTCCCATACAAACACACACACACACACACTCACTCTCTCAATTCAAGGGGCTTTATTGGCATGGGAAACATGTGTTAACATTGCCAAAGCAAGTGAAGTAGATAATATACAAAAGTGAAATAAACAATAAAAATTAACAGTAAACATTACACATACAGAAGTTTCAAAACAATAAAGACATTACAAATGTCATATTACGTATATATACAAATGGTTGAGGGTACACAAGGAAAAATAAATAAGCATAAATATGGGTTGTATTTACAATGGTGTTTGTTCTTCACTGGTTGCCCTTTTCTTGTGGCAACAGGTCACAAATCTTGCTGCTGTGATGGCACAATGTGGAATTTCACCCAGTAGATATGGGAGTTTATCAAAATTGGGTTTGTTTTCGAATTCTGAGGGAAATATGTGTCTCTAATATGGTCATACATTAGACAGGAGGTTTGGAAGTGCAGCTCAGTTTCCACCTCATTTTGTGAGCAGTGTGCACATAGCCTGTCTTCTCTTGAGAGCCAGGTCTGCCTACGGCGGCCTTTCTCAATAGCAAGGCTATGCTCACTGAGTCTGTACATAGTCAAAGCTTTCCTTAAGTTTGGGTCAGTCACAGCTCTGACTTACAGCCCTCTAACTCCCAGAGTAGACTACCAACTCCCACCTCAGCTCTGACTGGTAGACCTCTAATTCTGCTCTGCATACATTATTTGGTGTTCTACGTTGTACACGTTGGATATTTTTGCTGAATTCTGTATGCAGAGTCTCAATTTGGTGTTTGTCCCATTTTGTGAAGTCTTGGTTGGTGAGCGGACCCCAGACCTCACAACCATAAAGGGCAATGGGCTCTATGACTGATTCAAGTATTTTTACCCAGATCCTAATTGGTATGTTGAATGTTATGTTCCTTTTGATGGCATAGAATGCCCTTCTTGCCTTGTCTCTCAGATCGTTCACAGCTTTGTGGAAGTTACCCGTGGCGTTGATGTTTAGGCTGAGGTATGTATAGTTTTTTGTGTGCTCTAGGGCAATGGTGTCTAGATGGAATTTGTATTTGTGGTCCTGGCGACTGGACCTTTTTTGGAACACCATTATTTTGGTCTTACTGAGATTTACTGTCAGGGCCCAGGTCTGGCAGAATCTGTGCAGAATATCTAGGTGCTGCTGTAGGCCCTCCTTGTTTGGTGACAGAAGCACCAGATCATCAGCAAACAGTAGACATTTGACTTCAGATTCTAGTAGGATGAGGCCGGGTGCTGTAGACTTTTCTAGTGCCCGTGCCAATTCATTAATATATACTGTATGTTGAAGAGGGTGGGGCTGAAGCTGCATCCCTGTCTCACCCCACGGCACTGTGGGAAGAAATTTGTGTGTTTTTTGCCCATTTTAACCGCACACTTGTTGTTTGTGTACATGGATTTTATAATGTCGTATGTTTTACCCCCAACACCACTTTCCATCAATTTGTATAGCAGACCCTCATGCCAAATTGAATCAAAGGCCTTTTTGAAATCAACAAAGCATGAGAAGACTTTGCCTTTGTTTTGGTTTGTTTGTTTGTCAATTAGGGTGTGCAGGGTGAATACATGGTCTGTTGTACGGTAATTTGGTAAAAAGCCATTTTGACATTTGCTCAGTACATTATTTTCATTGAGGAAATGTACGAGTCTGCTGTTAATGATAATGCAGAAGATTTTCCCAAGGTTACTGTTGATGCATATCCCACGGTAGTTATTGGGGTCAAATTTGTCTCCACTTTTGTGGATTGGGGTGATCAGTCCTTGGTTCCAAATATTGGGGAAGATGCCAGAGCTAAGGATGATGTTGAAGAGTTTTAGTATAGCCAATTGGAATTTGTTGTCTGTATATTTGATCATTTCATTAAGGATACCATCAACACCACAGGCCTTTTTGGGTTGGAGGGTTTTTATTTTGTCCTGTAGCTCATTCAAGGTAATTGGAGAATCCAGTGGGTTCTGGTAGTCTTTAATAGTTGATTCTAAGATTTGTATTTGTTCCTGTATATGTTTTTGCTCTTTATTCTTTGTTATAGAGCCAAAAAGATTGGAGAAGTGGTTTACCCATACATCTCCATTTTGGATAGATAATTCTTCATGTTGTTGTTTGTTCCTTCTTTTTCCGTAGTGTATTTCTGTATCGTATTAGTGATTCACCATAGTGAAGGCGTAGACTCTCTCTCTCTCCCTCTCAGGTCTGTGTTCAGTGGACTGAGTGTTCCCCCCTCGGGATAGATGTGGCCACATCAGAGGGGCCAGAACAGCCTTCCTTTGGTCACAGTTATAGACACACTGACTCATCAGAGCTCTGTTATTGTCCTGCAGTTAGGGACAGATGTTGACTGTGCCCCAAATAGCACCATATTCCCTATATAGTGCACTACTTTTGTCTAGAGCCCTATTAGCTCAGCCAAAAGTTGTACACTATACAGGGAATTTGGTGCCAAATGAGACACAGCCCAGAACTCTGCTATTGCCCTGTTGTTAGAACACTATGGACAGGTGATGTCACTTGTGTCCTGAGAACTAAACATTCTGTTATCCTGAGGTATGATGAGTGTTGTTAGGAGAGAGAGAGAGAGAGAGAGAGAGAGAGAGAGAGAGAGAGAGAGAGAGAGAGAAGAGAGAGAGAGAGAGAGAGAGAGAGAGAGAGACACAGAGAGAGACAGAGAGAGAGAGAGAGAGAGACAGAGAGAGAGAGAGACAGAGAGAGAGAGAGAGAGAGAGAGACAGGCAGAGAGAGAGAGAGATAGAGAGAGTGAGAGAGAGAGAGAGAGAGAGAGAGAGAGAGAGAGAGAGAGAGAGAGACAGAGAGAGAGAGAGGGAGAGAGACAGACAGACAGACAGACAGACAGACAGACAGACAGAGAGAGAGAGAGAGAGAGAGAGAGAGACAAAGAGACAGAGGGAAAGAGAGAAAGAGGTAGAGGGAGGGAGAGAGAGAGAGGAACACAGAGAGAGAGAGAGAAAGAGGGAGCAGGAGAGAGGGAGAGAGAGAGGAACACAGAGAAAGAAAGAGAGAAAGAGGGAGCAGGAGAGAGAGGGAGAGAGAGAGGAACACAGAGAAAGAAAGAGAGAAAGTGGGAGCAGGAGAGAGAGGGAGAGAGAGAGGAACACACAGAGAGAAAGAGAGAAAGAGGGAGCAGGAGAGAGGGAGAGAGAGAGGAACACACAGAGAGAAAGAGAGAAAGAGGGAGCAGGAGAGAGGGGGAGAGAGAGAGGAACACAGAGAAAGAAAGAGAGAAAGAGGGAGCAGGAGAGAGAGGGAGAGAGAGAGGAACACAGAGAAAGAAAGATAGAAAGAGGGAGCAGGAGAGAGAGGGAGAGAGAGAGGAACACAGAGAAAGAAAGAGAAAGAGGGAGCAGGAGACAGAGGGAGAGAGAGAGGAACACAGAGAGAGAAGGAGAGAAAGAGGGAGCAGGAGAGAGAGGGAGAGAGAGAGGAACACAGAGAAAGAAAGAGAGAAAGGGGGAGCAGGAGAGAGAGGGAGAGAGAGAGGAACACAGAGAGAGAAAGAGACAGAGTTACAGAGAGAAAGAGAGAAATAGGGAGCGGGAGAGAGATGGAGAGAGAGAGGAACACAGAGAGAGAAAGAGAGAAAGAGGGAGGGGAGAGAGAGGAACACAGCACACCTACATTACAGGACAACAAGGTTTAGTCATTTATTACTCTCTATTCTTCTCTTTTCTCTCTTTTCTCCTTCTGTCTTCCAAAAACACTCCTCACTGTCTGGACTCAATTTCCTGCCTGAGTGTGTATGATGATAGTGTGACGACCCTCCCACTCTGTCTGCCGTATTTTGTCTTTGTTCTTGTTTCCTTATTAGGATGCCGGTGGGCGGAGTTGAGAGGGTTGTCAGCTACATGGGAAACACCTGGGCCCAGGTGTCTCCCAGGATAAATAGACCTCTTCCACATTCATGGAGGAGACTCTCTCCATGCAGACATTTGTAGATTGTGTTGTGGTTCTTGGTGGCCTTTTTGTTTGTTTGCTTTGGCACCTTTCAACACCCTGCATTATCACATTCATGCATGCAAAACACTCACTTACAGTACTGATTACTGATTACACACATCATTGTATATTTTCCTTAGTTGCTTTAGTTAATAAATATATATTTTGTTACTCCTTATCTCCACGTTGTCTCCCTTTGTTACGGGCTTTGAGCCGGTTCGTGACAATAGTGTGTGAGTAGTGTATGTGTGTGTTAGTGTGTGTGTGAAAGTGTTTGCACGTGTGTGTCTATGAGGGCTATGAGTATGTGTGTGTGTCTATACCTTCACAGACTCTGTTCTCCTCGTTGAGTTGGAAGCCTTTGGGACATTCACACTGGAAGCTACCAAAGGTGTTGATGCAGTTTCCTCCTTGACACAGGCCTGGCAGCTCCTGGCACTCATTGATGTCTGAATGTAAATGAGAACACAGAGATAGGGGTTAGGTTGAACTAACCTTCCAGTGTGACAGTGATGGGGTTAGGGGTCAGAGGTTAGTTTGAACTAACCTTCCAGTATAACAGTGATGGGGTTAGAGGTCAGAGGTTAGGTTGAACTAACCTTCCAGTATAACAGTGATGGGGTTAGAGGTCAGAGGTTAGGTTGAACTAACCTTCCAGTATAACAGTAATAGGGTTAGAGGTCAGAGGTTAGGTTGAACTAAACTTCCAGTATAACAGTGATGGGGTTAGAGGTCAGAGGTTAGGTTGAACTAACCTTCCAGTATAACAGTGATGGGGTTAGAGGTCAGAGGTTAGGTTGAACTAACCTTCCAGTATAACAGTGATGGGGTTAGAGGTCAGAGGTTAGGTTGAACTAACCTTCCAGTATAACAGTGATGGGGTTAGAGGTCAGAGATTAGGTTGAACTAACCTTCCAGTATAACAGTGATGGGGTTAGAGGTCAGAGGTTAGGTTGAACTAACATTCCAGTATAACAGTGATGGGGTTAGAGGTCAGAGGTTAGGTTGAACTAACCTTCCAGTATAACAGTGATGGGGTTAGAGGTCAGAGGTTAGGTTGAACTAACCTTCCAGTATAACAGTAATGGGGTTAGAGGTCAGAGGTTAGGTTGAACTAACCTTCCAGTATAACAGTGATGGAGTTAGAGGTCAGAGGTTAGGTTGAACTAACCTTCCAGTATGACAGTGATGGGGTTAGAGGTCAGAGGTTAGGTTGAACTAACCTTCCAGTATAACAGTGATGGGGTTAGAGGTCAGAGGTTAGGTTGAACTAACCTTCGAGTATAACAGTGGTGGGGTTAGAGGTCAGAGGTTAAGTTGAACTAACCTTCCAGTATAACAGTAATGGGGTTAGAGGTCAGAGGTTAGGTTGAACTAACCTTCCAGTATAACAGTGATGGGGTTAGAGGTCAGAGGTTAGGTTGAACTAACCTTCCAGTATAACAGTGATGGGGTTAGAGGTCAGAGGTTAGGTTGAACTAAACTTCCAGTATAACAGTGATGGGGTTAGAGGTCAGAGGTTAGGTTGAACTAACCTTCCAGTATAACAGTGATGGGGTTAGAGGTTAGGTTGAACTAACCTTCCAGTATAACAGTGATGGGGTTAGAGGTCAGAGGTTAGGTTGAACTAACCTTCCAGTATAACAGTGATGGGGTTAGGTCTGAATCCCTCTCCTCCTGGACACAACGTCTTGTACTCCGCTGGAAGACAAATGATTTATTCCCTACATCACAACATTCAGGGATCTTTCCATGTAAGTATTGTGTTAGATGGGGTGATAGGTCAGACTGACTCACAGGAGTTGAGAGGGGGGCAGGATTCGCAGGGTGTTCCCCAGGCCTGCCCTAGAGAACAGCAGCATGAGGCTTTGGACACCGCCACACCTATCTCATTGGAACAGACCAAACTCTCAGACGCATCCCCCCGCATCCGCACGTCCAGATAGCAGTCACCAGAACGAGTGTCTGGGAAGGGACACACACATACTCAGTCATCTCCCATCAGAAGGACCCATACTGAAAGTGTGTGTGTGAGTGAGTCCAGAGCGATGTCTCACCTACACAGCCCACGCGGGTGGGGTTGAGTTCGAAGTCTTGAGGACAGTTACAGATGTAGCTACCTGGGGTGTTGACACACAGTCCACTGATACAGGTGGTCGGGTCAGCACACTCATTAATGTCTGATAGGAGAGGGGGGAGAGAGAGAGTGAGAGAGAGAGAGGGGGGGAGAGAGGGGTGGTGGATGGAGAGAGAGAGAGAGAGAGGGGTGGTGGATGGATGGAGAAAGAGAGAGAGGGGGGATGGATGGAGAGAAAGAGAGAGAAAGGGGGGTGGTGGATGGAGAGAGAGAGAGGGGGTGGATGGAGAGAGAGAGAGGGAGAGTGGGGTGGTGGATGGAGAGAGAGGGAGAGAGAGAGAGAGGGGGGGTGGATGGAGAGGGAGAGAGAGAGAGAGAGATAGAGAGAGAGAGAGAGAGAGAGAGAGAGAGAGAGAGAGAGAGAGGGGGGGGTGGTGGATGGAGAGAAGGAGAGAAAGAGAGAGAGAGAGAGAGAGAGAGAGACTGTCACAAATGCCTAAGTGTGTACGCTAGTGATGTGATGTGTGTGTGTGTGTGTGTGTGTGTGTGTATGTGTGGTATTAGGGAGTGGGTGTCAGTCCTCATCATTAATATGACTCCTTATACTGAGGGAGGAGAGGAATCATCCCTTTCTCCGTCCCTCCATCCCAGTGGAGAAGGGGATGAGTCTGATTGGGGTTAGGAAGGATGAGGGTTTGGTTGGGGGAGACTGGTCGTCTCTTCACAGTGTCCAGAGAACAGAGTGTCATGACAACACAGAAACTCAGGGACAGTCTTACTGACAGGCCATTTA
This sequence comes from Oncorhynchus clarkii lewisi, assembly GCF_045791955.1. NCBI lineage: Eukaryota > Metazoa > Chordata > Actinopteri > Salmoniformes > Salmonidae > Oncorhynchus > Oncorhynchus clarkii. Next base: position 178,157 of record NW_027261024.1, read on the forward strand.
GCCTTGTGTTAACCTTTTGTTCTTTGTTTTAGTGTCTATGGAGAAACACTTAGCATTGATACCAATGTAATGTGTAATTCTACTGGGCTTAATATTTTATTTTTTATTTTACCTTTATTTAACCAGGCAAGTCAGTTAAGAACAAATTCTTATTTTCAATGACGGCCTTGTCAGCTCGGGGGTTTGAACTTGCAACCTTCCGGTTACTAGTCCAACGCTCTAACCACTAGGCTACCCTGCCGCCCCAATAGACAGTACAGTGGAGCAAAAAAGTATTTAGTCAGCCACCAATTGTGCAAGTTCTCCCACTTAAAAAGATGAGAGAGGCCTGTAATTTAATCATAGGTACACTTCAACTATGACAGACAAAATGAGGGAAAAAAATTCAGAAAATCACATTGCAGCATTTTTAATGAATTGATTTGCAAATTATGGTGGAAAATAAGTATTTGGTCAATAACAAAAGTTTCTCTCAATACTTTGTTATATACCCTTTGTTGGCAATGACAGAGGTCAAACGTTTTCTGTAAGTCTTCACAAGATTTTCACACACTGTTGCTGGTATTTTGGCCCATTCCTCCATGCAGATCTCCTCTAGAGCAGTGATGTTTTGGGGCTGTTGCTGGGCAACACGGACTTTCAACTCCCTCCAAAGATTTTCTATGGGGTTGAGATCTGGAGACTGGCTAGGCCACTCCAGGACCTTGAAATGCTTCTTACGAAGTCACTCCTTTGTTGCCCGGGCAGTGTGTTTGGGATAATTGTCATGCTGAAAGACCCAGCCACATTTCATCTTCAATGCCCTTGCTGATGGAAGGAAGTTTTCACTCAAAATCTCACTATACATGGCCCCATTCATTCTTTCCTTTACACGGATCAGTCGTCCTGGTCCCTTTGCAGAAAAACAGCCCCAAAGCATGATGTTGCCACCCCCATGCTTCACAGTAGGCATGGTGTTCTTTGGATGCAACTCAGCATTCTTTGTCCTCCAAACACGACGAGTTGAGTTTTTACCAAAAAGTTATATTTTGGTTTCATCTGACCATATGACATTCTCCCAATCTTCTTCTGGATCATCCAAATGCTCTCTAGCAAACTTCAGACGGGCCTGGACACGTCTGGCACTGCAGGATTTGAGTCCCTAGCGGCGTAGTGTGTTTCTGATGGTAGGCTTTGTTACTTTGGTCCCAGCTCTCTGCAGGTCATTCACTAGGTCCCCCCGTGTGGTTCTGGGATTTTTGCTCACCGTTCTTGTGATCATTTTGACCCCACGGGGTGAGATCTTGCGTGGAGCCCCAGATCAAGGGATATTCTCAGTGGTCTTGTATGTCTTACATTTCCTAATAATTGCTCCCACAGTTGATTTCTTCAAACCAAGCTGCTTACCTATTGCAGGTTCAGTCTTCCCAGCCTGGTGCAGGTCTACAATTTTGTTTCTGGTGTCCTTTGACAGCTCTTTGGTCTTGGCCATAGTGGAGTTTGGAGTGTGACTGTTTGAGGTTGTGGACAGGTGTCTTTTATACGGATAACAAGTTCAAACAGGTGCCATGAATACAGGTAACGAGTGGAGGACAGAGGAGCCTCTTAAAGAAGAAGTTACAGGTCTGTGAGAGCCAGAAATCTTGCTTGTTTGTAGGTGACCAAATACTTATTTTCCACCATAATTTGCAAATAAATTCATTAAAAATCCTACAATGTGATTTTCTGGATTTATTTTCTAATTTTGTCTGTCATAGTTGAAGTGTACCTATGATGAACATTACAGGCGTCTCTCATCTTTTTAAGTGGGAGAACTTGCACAATTGGTGGCTGACTAAATACTTTTTTGCCCCACTGTATATATCCTGACCCATACAGGTTCTCTGAGGAGAGCTACACTGGGGTGACAGGGTGTGTTATCACACAGAGAAGACTGTGCTATGTGTGTCTGCCTATGTTAACAGGTGTGTGTGGTTTACCAGTGCAGTTGCCTCCGCTCCTGTCCAGCTCGTAGCCGATGCTACACTGACACCTGAACAGCCCCGGAATGTTCTGACACCTTCCATTCACACAGATATCGGCAAAGGTACACTCGTCTATGTCTGTGGGAGGGAGGGAGAGAGAGAGGGAGAAAGAGAGCGGTTAGAGAGGGAGTCCAGCTGGGAAGGATGAATGGTCCTGGGACGGAGTGTACCTTGACACACACACACACACACACACACACACACACACTCTAAGAGACAAACACACACTAAGGGACACACACACACACTAAGAGACACACACGCATACTAAGGGATACACACACACATGTACACACACACTCTAAGAGACACACACACACACGTACACACACACTCTAAGAGACAAACACACACTAAGGGATACACACGCACTAAGAGACACACACGCACACTAAGGGACACACACACACTAAGGGACACACACGCACACTAAGGGACACACACTAAGGGGGACACACACACTCTAAGGGACACACACACTAAGGGACACAAACATTAAGGGACACACACACACACTAAGGGACACACACACACTAAGGGACACACACACACACACTAAGGGACACACACACACACTAAGGGACACACACACACTAAGGGACACACACATTAAGTGACACACACACACACACTAAGGGACACACACATACTAAGGGACACACACACACACACACACACACACTAAGTGACACACACACACTCAGTGACACACACACACACTAAGTGACACACACACACACTAAGGGACACACACACACTAAGGGACACACACACACACTAAGGGACACACACACATTAAGGGACACACACACACACTAAGGGACACACACACACACTAAGGGACACACACACTAAGGGACACACACACACACTAAGGGACACACACACACACTAAGGGACACACACACTAAGGGACACACACACACACTAAGGGACACACACACACACTAAGGGACACACACACACACTAAGGGACACACACACTAAGGGACACACACACACTAAGGGACACACACACACACTAAGGGACACACACACACACTAAGGGACACACACACACACTAAGGGACACACACACACACTAAGGGACACACACACACACTAAGGGACACACACACACAAGGGACACACACACACACTAAGGGACACACACACACACTAAGGGACACACACACTAAGGGACACACACACACTAAGGGACACACACACACACTCATGCTGACAGAATACCAGTGTGCTGCAGTTAATTTGTTTAATTATTGGTTCGAGAAGTGTAAAGTTAAACATAAGGAGGCCAGTTTGAGCATGTATCTCATTCCAGCCCTGTGTTTTATTGGCAATAGAAACCTCTCCTTTCTCTTTAATAAAGCACAACTGTAAACTATATATAAACTATAAACATATCGACTATTCCAAAACAGCCTTCTTTAACAGCATGTAACTGTTAGACAGATAATATTGTGATTTAAATGTACACATGGCAGGAATAGACACAGTGTTGTTAGGGTGTCAGTAGCTGTCTTACCCTCGCAGGCCTTTCCGTCCGGGGTTGGGATGAAACCCATGTCACATTCACAACGGTAGCCTCCAGGAACATTCAGGCAGTTACCGCTCTCACAAAGGTTCACGTTATCTGCACACTCATCGCTGTCTGTACCAGAACACATAAACACATCATTACAAATCACTTCACTGAGAATAATAAGCAGGTACTGAGATCTACAGTCAAGTGAAATATTTGAACATGAGTCCGTGTGACCCTGTGACCTGAGCAGTAGAATCCGTCCCCAGAGAATCCGTCCTTGCAGTGGCAGCGGTATGATCCCATGGTGTTCAGACAGTCTGCGTTGTTGCTGCACATGTGGGTCCCGTTGGAACACTCATCCAGGTCTGAAACACACACAGATGGTTGATTATTGATGCTTGATAAACCATTCATAACGGGTAGTTAGTATTAGATGTAGCTGGGTTGATAGAACATCTAAAACTGGTACAGATAACTGAATATTGTTGTTAATAACAACAATCGTTTATAACTGGTATTCTGGTAGACATTTCTAAAACGTTTCAGATACAGTAGTTAATACCAAAGTTAGTGGTTATTGGTTACTACAAGTCATAAGTGGTCGTAGCTGGTCACAGCTGGTTATAGCTGGTCATAGCTGGTCAAAGCTGGTCATAGCTGGTTATAGCTGGTTATAGCTGGTCACAGCTGGTCATAGCTGGTTATAGCTGGTCATAGCTGGTTATAGCTGGTCACAGCTGGTTATAGCTGGTTATAGCTGGTCATAGCGGTTTATAGGTTGTTCCTACCTGTTCATGGCAGTTCATTGCTGTTCATAGCTGGTTATAGCTGGTCATAGTGATTTATAGGTTGTTCCTACCTGTTCCTCCCTGTTCATGGCAGTTCATTGCTGTTCATAGCTGGTTATAGCTGGTCATAGTGGTTTATAGGTTGTTCCTACCTGTTCCTCCCTGTTCATGGCAGTTCATTGCTGTTCATAGCTGGTTATAGCTGGTCATAGCTGGTCATAAGTTGTTCCTACCTGTGCATTTGATCCCGTCTCCAATCCATCCCGGAGCACAGCTACACTTGAAGCTACCAGCCGTGTTGGTACATGAGGCATGTCTGTCACAATTATGGGCCCCAATCTCACACTCATTAATATCTACAGAGAGAGAGAGATGAGAGTTAGTATGGAACTCACTTGTGAAAGGTTTACAAGTTGTTTGTGTTTGGTCGACTGATGTGTCGTGTGTTATTGTGTGGTTATTGTTAGGTTGATGTTTGGTTGACTGGTCGGTGTGTCCTGATTTATCTACTCAGAGACATACACTGAAGCCAGCCCACATCGGCCTCTGATGAAATCAATGATGAAATGAGAGAAATATACTGCTGCTACAGAACCACAAAATAACCCTCTCACTCAACTGCTCTCTATCTCTCTCTATCTCTCTCTATCTCTCTCTATCTCACTCAACTGCTCTCTATCTCACTCTATCTCACTCAACTGCTCTCTATCTCTCTCTATCTCTCTCTATCTCTCTCTATCTCTCTCTATCTCACTCAACTGCTCTCTATCTCACTCTATCTCACTCAACTGCTCTCTATCTCTCTCTATCTCTCTATCTCTCTCTATCTCTCTCTATCTCACTCTATCTCTCTCACTCAACTGCTCTCTATCTCTCTCTATCTCTCTCTCTCTCACTCAACTGCTCTCTATCTCTCTCTATCTCTCTCTCTCACTCAACTGCTCTCTATCTCTCTCTATCTCTCTCTATCTCTCTCTATCTCACTCAACTGCTCTCTATCTCTCTCTATCTCTCTCTATCTCACTCAACTGCTCTCTATCTCTATCTTTCTCTATCTCTCTCTATCTCTCTCTATCTCACTCAACTGCTCTCTATCTCTCTCTATCTCACTCTATCTCACTCTATCTCTCTCTATCTCACTCAACTGCTCTCTATCTCTCTCTATCTCTCTATCTCTCTCTATCTCACTCAACTGCTCTCTATCTCTCTCTATCTCTCTCAACTGCTCTCTCTCACTCTATCTCTCTCTATCTCTCTCTATCTCACTCGATCTCACTCTATCTCACTCAACTGCTCTCTATCTCTCTCTATCTCTCTCAACTGCTCTCTATCTCTCTCTATCTCACTCAACTGCTCTCTATCTCTCTCTATCTCTCTCAACTGCTCTCTATCTCTCTCTATCTCTCTCTATCTCTCTCTATCTCTCTCTATCTCTCTCAACTGCTCTCTATCTCTCTCTATCTCTCTCTATCTCTCTCTATCTCACTCTATCTCACTCTATCTCACTCAACTGCTCTCTATCTCTCTCTATCTCTCTCTATCTCTCTCAACTGCTCTCTATCTCTCTCTATCTCTCTCTATCTCTCTCTATCTCACTCTATCTCACTCTATCTCACTCAACTGCTCTCTATCTCTCTCTATCTCTCTCAACTGCTCTCTATCTCTCTCTATCTCTCTCTATCTCTCTCTATCTCACTCAACTGCTCTCTATCTCTCTCTATCTCTCTCTATCTCACTCAACTGCTCTCTATCTCTCTCTATCTCTCTCAACTGCTCTCTATCTCTCTCTATCTCTCTCTATCTCTCTCAACTGCTCTCTATCTCTCTCTATCTCACTCAACTGCTCTCTATCTCTCTCTATCTCTCTCAACTGCTCTCTATCTCTCTCTATCTCTCTCTATCTCTCTCTATCTCTCTCTATCTCTCTCAACTGCTCTCTATCTCTCTCTATCTCTCTCTATCTCTCTCTATCTCACTCTATCTCACTCTATCTCACTCAACTGCTCTCTATCTCTCTCTATCTCTCTCAACTGCTCTCTATCTCTCTCTATCTCTCTCTATCTCTCTCTATCTCACTCTATCTCACTCTATCTCACCCAACTGCTCTCTATCTCTCTCTATCTCTCTCAACTGCTCTCTATCTCTCTCTATCTCTCTCTATCTCTCTCTATCTCACTCAACTGCTCTCTATCTCTCTCTATCTCACTCTATCTCACTCAACTGCTCTCTATCTCTCTCTATCTCTCTCAACTGCTCTCTATCTCTCTCTATCTCTCTCTATCTCTCTCTATCTCACTCTATCTCACTCTATCTCACTCAACTGCTCTCTATCTCTCTCTATCTCTCTCAACTGCTCTCTATCCCTCTCTATCTCTCTCTATCTCTCTCTATCTCACTCAACTGCTCTCTATCTCTCTCTATCTCTCTCTATCTCACTCTATCTCACTCAACTGCTCTCTATCTCTCTCTATCTCTCTCTATCTCACTCAACTGCTCTCTATCTCACTCTATCTCTCTCTATCTCACTCTATCTCACTCTATCTCACTCAACTGCTCTCTATCTCTCTCTATCTCTCTCTATCTCTCTCTATCTCACTCTATCTCTCTCTATCTCTCTCTATCTCTCTCTATCTCACTCAACTGCTCTCTATCTCTCTCTATCTCTCTCTATCTCACTCTATCTCACTCAACTGCTCTCTATCTCTCTCTATCTCACTCAACTGCTCTCTATCTCTCTCTATCTCACTCAACTGCTCTCTATCTCTCTCTATCTCACTCAACTGCTCTCTATATCACTCAACTTCTCTCTATCTCTCTCTATCTCACTCTATCTCACTCAACTGCTCTCTATCTCTCTCTATCTCTCTCTATCTCACTCTATCTCACTCAACTGCTCTCTATCTCTCTCTATCTCTCTCTATCTCACTCTATCTCACTCAACTGCTCTCTATCTCTCTCTATCTCTCTCTATCTCTCTCTATCTCACTCTATCTCTCTCTATCTCTCTCTATCTCTCTCTATCTCTCTCTATCTCACTCTATCTCACTCAACTGCTCTCTATCTCTCTCTATCTCACTCAACTGCTCTCTATCTCTCTCTATCTCACTCAACTGCTCTCTATCTCTCTCTATCTCTCTCTATCTCTCTCTATCTCACTCAACTGCTCTCTATCTCTCTCTATCTCTCTCTATCTCTCTCTATCTCACTCTATCTCTCTCTATCTCACTCAACTGCTCTCTATCTCTCTCTATCTCTCTCTATCTCACTCTATCTCTCTCTATCTCACTCAACTGCTCTCTATCTCTCTCTATCTCTCTCTATCTCTCTCTATCTCACTCTATCTCTCTCTATCTCTCTATCTCACTCTATCTCACTCAACTGCTCTCTATCTCTCTCTATCTCACTCTATCTCTCTCTATCTCTCTCTATCTCACTCTATCTCTCTCTATCTCTCTCTATCTCACTCTATCTCACTCAACTGCTCTCTATCTCTCTCTATCTCTCTCTATCTCACTCTATCTCACTCAACTGCTCTCTATCTCTCTCTATCTCTCTCTATCTCACTCTATCTCACTCAACTGCTCTCTATCTCTCTCTATCTCTCTCTATCTCTCTCTATCTCACTCTATCTCTCTCTATCTCTCTCTATCTCTCTCTATCTCTCTCTATCTCACTCTATCTCACTCAACTGCTCTCTATCTCTCTCTATCTCACTCAACTGCTCTCTATCTCTCTCTATCTCACTCAACTGCTCTCTATCTCTCTCTATCTCTCTCTATCTCTCTCTATCTCACTCAACTGCTCTCTATCTCTCTCTATCTCTCTCTATCTCTCTCTATCTCACTCTATCTCTCTCTATCTCACTCAACTGCTCTCTATCTCTCTCTATCTCTCTCTATCTCACTCTATCTCTCTCTATCTCACTCAACTGCTCTCTATCTCTCTCTATCTCTCTCTATCTCTCTCTATCTCTCTCTATCTCTCTCTATCTCACTCTATCTCACTCTATCTCACTCAACTGCTCTCTATCTCTCTCTATCTCACTCTATCTCTCTCTATCTCTCTCTATCTCACTCTATCTCTCTCTATCTCTCTCTATCTCACTCTATCTCTCTCTATCTCTCTCTATCTCTCTCTATCTCTCTCTATCTCACTCTCATCCTCTCTCTCTTTTTCCTTCTGATTCAGTCTCTCTGGTCTGGTCTGGTTTAGTCCCTCTGGTCTGGTCTGGTTTAGTCCCTCTGGTCTGGTTCAGTCTTTGGTCTAGTTCAGTCTCTCTCTGGTCTGGTTCAGTCTCTCTGGTCTGGTTCAGTCTCTCTCTCTGGTCTGGTTCAGTCTCTCTCTCTCTGGTCTGGTTCAGTCTCTCTCTCTCTGGTCTGGTTCAGTCTCTCTGGTCTGGTTCAGTCTCTCTCTGGTCTTGTTCAGTCTCTCTGGTCTGGTTCAGTCTCTCTCTCTGGTCTGGTCTGGTTCAGTCTCTCTCTCTCTCTGGTCTAGTTCAGTCTCTCTCTGGTCTGGTTCAGTCTCTCTGGTCTGGTTCAGTCTCTCTCTCTGGTCTGGTCTGGTTCAGTCTCTCTGGTCTAGTTCAGTCTCTCTCTGGTCTGGTTCAGTCTCTCTCTCTCTCTGGTCTGGTTCAGTCTCTCTCTGGTCTGGTCTGGTTCAGTCTCTCTCTCTGGTCTGGTTCAGTCTCTCTCTCTGGTCTGGTCTGGTTCGGTCTCTCTCTCTCTCTGGTCTGGTTCAGTCTCTCTCTCTGGTCTGGTTCAGTCTCTCTCTCTGGTCTGGTTCAGTCTCTCTCTCTCTGGTCTGGTTCAGTCTCTCTTTCTCTGGTCTGGTTCAGTCTCTCTGGTCTGGTTCAGTCTCTCTCTGGTCTGGTTCAGTCTCTCTGGTCTGGTTCAGTCTCTCTCTCTGGTCTGGTCTGGTTCAGTCTCTCTCTCTTTCTGGCCTGGTTCAGTCTCTCTCTCTGGTCTAGTTCAGTCTCTCTCTGGTCTGGTTCAGTCTCTCTGGTCTGGTTCAGTCTCTCTCTCTGGTCTGGTCTGGTTCAGTCTCTCTCTCTCTGGTCTGGTCTGGTTCAGTCTCTCTCTCTCTGGTCTGGTTCAGTTTCTCTCTCTCTGGTCTGGTTCAGTGTCTCTCTCTGGTCTGGTTCAGTCTCTCTCTCTCTGGTCTGGTTCAGTCTCTCTCTCTGGTCTGGTCTGGTTCAGTCTCTCTCTCTGGTCTGGTCTGGTTCAGTTTCTCTCTCTGGTCTGGTCTGGTCTGGTTCAGTCTCTCTCTCTGGTCTGGTTCAGGCCTCTCTCTCTGGTCTGGTCTGGTTCAGTCTCTCTCTCTGGTCTGGTCTGGTTCAGTCTCTCTCTCTGGTCTGGTCTGGTTCAGTCTCCCTCTCTCTGGTCTGGTCTGGTTCAGTCTCTCTCTCTGGTCTGGTCTGGTTCAGTCTCTCTCTCTCTCTCTCTGGTCTGGTTCAGTCTCTCTCTCTGGTCTGGTCTGGTTCAGTCTCTCTCTCTGGTCTGGTTCAGTCTCTCTCTGGTTTGGTCTGGTTCGGTCTCTCTCTCTGGTCTGGTCTGGTTCAGTCTCTCTCTCTGGTCTGGTTCAGTCTCTCTCTCTGGTCTGGTCTGGTTCAGTTTCTCTCTCTCTGGTCTGGTCTGGTTCAGTCTCTCTCTCTGGTCTGGTCTGGTTCAGTCTCTCTCTCTGGTCTGGTTAAGTCTCTCTCTGGTCTGGTCTGGTTCAGTCTCTCTGGTCTGGTTCAGTCTCTCTCTCTGGTCTGGTTCAGTCTCTCTCTCTGGTCTGGTCTGGTTCAGTCTCTCTGTCTCTCTCTCTGGTCTGGTTCAGTCTCTCTCTCTCTGGTCTGGTCTGGTTCAGTCTCTCTCTCTGGTCTGGTTCAGTCTCTCTCTGGTTTGGTCTGGTTCGGTCTCTCTCTCTGGTCTGGTCTGGTTCAGTCTCTCTCTCTCTGGTCTGGTTCAGTCTCTCTCTCTGGTCTGGTCTGGTTCAGTCTCTCTCTCTCTGGTCTGGTCTGGTTCAGTCTCTCTCTCTGGTCTGGTCTGGTTCAGTCTCTCTCTCTGGTCTGGTTAAGTCTCTCTCTCTCTGGTCTGGTTCAGTCTCTCTGGTCTGGTTCAGTCTCTCTCTCTCTGGTCTGGGTTGGTTCAGTCTCTCTCTCTGGTCTGGTCTGGTTCAGTCTCTCTCTCTCTGGTCTGGTCTGGTTCAGTCTCTCTCTCTGGTCTGGTTCAGTCTCTCTCACTGGTCTGGTCTGGTCTGGTTCAGTCTCTCTCTGGTCTGGTCTGGTCTGGTTCAGTCTCTCTCTCTGGTCTGGTCTGGTTCAGTCTCTCTCTCTCTCTGTGTGTGTGTGTGTGTGTGTGTGTGTGTGTGTGTGTGTGTGTGTGTGTGTGTGTGTGTGTGTGTGAGTGAGTGAGTGAGTGAGTGAGTGAGTGAGTGAGTGAGTGAGTGAGTGTGTGTGTGTGTGTGTGTGTGTGTGTGTGGGGGGGGGGGGTTTGTGTGTGTGTGTGTGTGTGTGTGTGTGTGTGTGTGTGTGAGTGTGTGTGTGTATTTGTCCTATTTCATACATGTACAAGTGTGTATTCATTTGAATGTGTGAGTTGGAAATTTGTTATTTGCATATCCCAACTATCCCATAGACACCCTCGGAGAATGGGGTCAGAGCCAGGGTCTTCCATGATCAACGGAGACCATGGATCAATTAGGGTTAAGGGCCTTGCTCAGGGGCACATTGACAGGTTTTCCACCTTGTCGGCCTTTGTGTTTTTGTACCAGAAGTCATTTGAAACGTTAATGGATGGCATGTTTCTTGGTCCAGATGTCAGTTTGGAAAGTAAAAGGATTCTTATATAGCCCATGGTTATAGCGTGCCTGGGCTTAACTCTACTAATAAACATAAACTCCTTTCATTACAAACCCATTACAATTACATTACCAAGCATTACAAATACATCTCCCTCTCTCAAGATGGATTATTGCTCAGATTATTACCGCTCCATGTTAAAACAGAGCAGGGCATCCAGAAATGAGAAGGATTAATGAGAGCAGTTAAACTCTCTTTATCTGGTAAAAACAAAGCTTTTACCTCCATTTGTCCTACATGGTTTATCTGCTGGTCAACCACATGGACTAGTAGTAGTGTGAGCAGTGTATCAGACACCACGCAGTCACACATAGAACTACAAACTCCAGGGGCTGTGATTCACTTTCACAACCACACAGATTCATTCTGAACATCACCCACCCAGCCTCTATAACGCTGAGATTGGTCAGACATTGGTCGTATTCCAAGCCGACGATATTGTAGTCGTTGCCTTGCATCAATCAATGGTTGTGTGCCATGTCAGTGACTGTGCAGTCGGGCATCAGATTTCTACATCATGTGATGTGGTTCGCTGATATGTTAAATACCTATCCAGGCGCTGTGAGATTTGGCAGGGGTCTGCAAAGTAGTCTGCCTGGAACAACTCTTTATCTAGGTCACAGAGAGAAACTGCCTCTATAACGTAAAAACAAGCATCTGGAAAACTCTGACCCTCACAATACTTGGCCCACAGCCCAGTCCTGTTCAGAGCCCCAGCAAGATCCCAGATCTCTCTCGCTTTGCTTTCCCTCTCTCTCTCCATCTCTTTCTACTTCATCTAGGCAGTAATCAAGTCATTTAGCCATTGAGTATTTTCAATTAAAGAAAAGTACATATTGGTTTACAGTCTCCCTGGGGAGATGGTATATATTCCCCTTGTATACTAACTGTATACACTGTATATTCCCCCTGTATACTAACTGTACATTCCCTCTGTATACTAACTGTACATTCCCTCTGTATACTAACTGTACATTCCCCCTTGTATACTAACTGTATACTAACTGTATACTAACTGTATATTCCCCCTGTATACTAACTGTATACACTGTATATTCCCCCTGTATACTAACTGTACATTCCCTCTGTATACTAACTGTACATTCCCTCTGTATACTAACTGTACATTCCCCCTGTATACTAACTGTATACTAACTGTATACTAACTGTATATTCTCCCTGTATACTAACTGTACATTCTCCATGTATACTAACTCTACATTCCCCCTGTATACTAACTGTACATTCTCCCTGTATACTAACTCTACATTCCCCCTGTATACTAACTGTACATTCTCCCTGTATACTAACTCTACATTCCCCCTGTATACTAACTGTATACTAACTGTATATTCCCCCTGTATACTAACTGTATATTCCCCCTGTATACTAACTGTACATTCTCCCTGTATACTAACTGTATATTCCCCCTGTATACTAACTCTACATTCCCCCTGTATACTAACTGTACATTCTCCCTGTATACTAACTCTACATTCCCCCTGTATACTAACTGTATACTAACTGTATATTCCCCTGTATACTAATTGTATATTCCCCCTGTATACTAACTGTATACTAACTGTATACTAACTGTATACTAACTGTACATTCCCCCTGTATACTAACTGTATATTCCCCCTGTATACTAACTGTATACACTGTATATTCCCCCTGTATACTAACTGTACATTCCCCCTGTATACTAACTGTATATTCCCCCTGTATACTAACTGTACATTCCCCCTGTATACTAACTGTACATTCCCCCTGTATACTAACTGTATATTCCCCCTGTATACTAACTGTATATTCCCTCTGTATACTAACTGTATATTCCCCCTGTATACTAACTGTATATTCCCCCTGCATACTAACTGTATACTAACTGTATATTCCCTCTGTATACTAACTGTATATTCCCCCTGTATACTAACTGTATATTCCCCCTGTATACTAACTGTACATTCCCCCTGTATACTAACTGTATATTCCCCCTGTATACTAACTGTATACTAACTGTATATTCCCCCTGTATACTAACTGTATATTCCCCCTGTATACTAACTGTATATTCCCCCTGTATACTAACTGTATACACTGCATATTCCGCCTGTATACTAACTGTATATTCCCTCTGTATACTAACTGTATATTCCCCCTGTATACTAACTGTACATTCCCCCTGTATACTAACTGTATATGCCCCCTGTATACTAACTGTATACACTGTATATTCCCCCTGTATAGTAACTGTACATTCCCTCTGTATACTAACTGTATATTTAAGGTGCTGTCCTATAGAGTGATCAGTGTGAAGGTGGTGACAGCAGAGAGATGTGATTATAAGAGCTCCACTAGACTACAGATCTTTGAAGCCAGAGAGAGTAGTAAGCACACACATGTAAAACACTGACACTACACGCCAGAAATGTGGAAAATCCTGCAGTTAAAAATGTGAGATTTGTTTCATACTGTTGAATTTCAGGGTATAGCCTCTGGGCCAGTCGGGCTCACTTGGGGTGACACACACACACTGCCTTCATGTGCTAAGCAGTGTGGAATAGAGCAGAGAAATTATTCCTCTGGGACCACTGTTAGCAGCTGGCTCCAATGGCTCATCTCTCTCTCTCTCTCTCTCTCTCTCTCTCTCTCTCTCTCTCTCTCTCTCTCTCTCTCTCTCTCTCTCTCTCTCTCTCTCTCTCAAATCACAACCTATTCCCTGTGTAGTGCACTACTTTTCATCAGTGTCTTGTGTAGTGAAGTGCACTGCAAGAGGAATAGGGTGTCATTAGAGACTAATCTACCAGTATAGAGGAATAGGGTGTCATTAGAGACTAAGCTACCAGTATAGAGGAATAGGGTGTCATTAGAGACTAAGCTACCAGTATAGAGGAATAGGGTGTCATTCGAGACTAAGCTACCAGTATAGAGGAATAGGGTGTCATTAGAGACTAAGCTACCAGTATAGAGGAATAGGGTGTCATTAGAGACTAAGCTACCAGTATAGAGGAATAAGGTGTCATTAGAAACTAAGCTACCAGTATAGCCAGAATGCCTGTCAGGTTTACATAACATGCAGTTGAGAACCCTGTCTGAGAGAAATTACAGAACACTTCCATCACATTCCAAAGAGATGAATTCCAAACCTGTGAATCAGAGACGGCTGTTCGGCAATTCCAACCTTCTCAAAACAAGGAAAATATGAACATGTGTGTGTGTGCGTGTTCGGGTCTCCTCAGGGACTGTTTTGAGGTTAAGACAGATCTGTTTGTTTGTGTATGAGGGGAAACAATGAGAGAATGGTGACTCATACAGACATCACTGCACTATCCCAGAGAGACAGGAGACAGAGCGCTAGCTGGGACCATACTCACGTTGGTCTCACACACACACACACACACGCACACACACACACACACTCACACTCACACACACACACACTCACACTCACACTCACACTCACACTCACACTCACACACACACTCACACTCATACACACACTCACACACACACTCACACTCACACTCACACACACACTCACACTCACACACACACACACACACAGCATTTGGGCCCGTTGGAGCGCAGCTATAGCCCATAGAATCAACATCTGGGAGTGGAGAGGGCCAGCTAACACAGCCTGGGAGTCAACAATAACATCCAGGCCTGCATTTGTGTATGTGTGTATGTGTGTGTGTGTCCACCATATATTGTCAGCTAGCTAAAGTACTGTACACATCTTTCCATTGATCTGCTGGTTTGGTTCTCTTTTCCTCTGTCTCTATCCTGCTCTCAGCTCTCTCATATTTCTCCTGCTATCTCTCCTCTCCTCCCTCCTCCAGTTTATCTCTCCTCTCCTCCCTCCTCCAGTTTACCTCTCCTCCCCCCTCCTCAAGTCAACCTCTCCCCCCCTCTCCTCTCCTCCAGTCTACCTCTCCTCTCCTCCAGTCTACCTCTCCTCTCCTCCAGTCTACCTCTCCTCTCCTCCAGTCTACCTCTCTTCTCCTCCAGTCTACCTCTCTCCTCCAGTCTACCTCTCCTCTCCTCCCCCCTCCTCCAGTCTACCTCTCCTCTCCTCCCCTCTCCTCCAGTTTACCTCTCCTATCTTCCAGTCTACCTCTCCTCTCCTCTCCTCCAGTCTACCTCTCCTCTCCTCCCCTCTCCTCCAGTTTACCTCTCCTCTCCTCTAGTCTACCTCTCCTCTCCTCTCCTCCAGTCTACCTCTGCTCTCCTCCAGTCTACCTCTCCTCTCCTCTCCTCCAGTCTACCTCTCTCCTCCAGTCTACCTCTCCTCTCCCCCCCCTCCTCCAGTCTACCTCTCCTCTCCTCCAGTCTACCTCTCCTCTCCTCTAGTCTACCTCTCCTCTCCTCTCCTCCAGTCTACCTCTGCTCTCCTCCAGTCTACCTCTCCTCTCCTCCAGTCTACCTCTCCTCTCCTCTCCTCCAGTCTACCTCTCTCCTCCAGTCTACCTCTCCTCTCCTCCCCCCTCCTCCAGTCTACCTCTCCTCTCCTCCAGTCAACCTCTCCTCCTCCAGTCTACCTCTCCTCTCCTCCAGTCTACCTCTCCTCTCTTCCAGTCTACCTCTCTCCTCTAGTCTACCTCTCCTCTCCTCCCCCCTCCTCCAGTCTACCTCTCCTCTCCTCCAGTCAACCTCTCCTCTCCTCCAGTCTACCTCTCCTCTCTTCCAGTCTACCTCTCCTCTCCTCCATTCTACCTCTCCTCTCCTCCAGTCTACCTCTCCTCTCCTCCATTCTACCTTTCCTCCTCCCTCCTCCAGTCTACCTCTCCTTTCCTCCAGTCTACCTCTCCTCTCCTCCAGTCTACCTCTCCTCCTCCCTCCTCCAGTCTACCTCTCCTCTCTTCCAGTCTACCTCTCCTCTCCTCCAGTCTACCTCTCCTCCATTCTACTTCTCCTCCAGTCTACCTCTCCTCCTCCTCTCTTCCAGTCTACCTCTCCTCTCCTCCAGTCTACCTCTCCTCCATTCTACTTCTCCTCCAGTCTACCTCTCCTCCTCCTCTCTTCCAGTCTACCTCTCCTCTCCTCCAGTCTACCTCTCCTCCATTCTACTTCTCCTCCAGTCTACCTCTCCTCCTCCCTCCTCCAGTCTACCTCTCCTCTCTTCCAGTCTACCTCTCCTCTCCTCCAGTCTACCTCTCCTCCATTCTACTTCTCCTCTAGTCTACCTCTCCTCCTCCCTCCTCCAGTCCTCTCCTGTTCTCTGACTGCAGTATGTATGTGTGTTGGGTTGACTCCAGGTGATTAGGCTGACCCAAGCATCAGTAATGTTCAAGAGAAGCTAATGAAACAACAACAAAGGAACAAACAATCATCTAATCTGAGGCATACGTCTGACATCAGAGCATGGTGATCTCACCAAAGTGTGTGTGTGTGCACGTATCTGTCTTTGTGTGTGTGTGTGTGTGTGTGTGTGTGTGTGTGTGTGTGTGTGTGTACCTGTGCAGCCGGTAGTTCCCTTGCGTACGGAGTAGCCCTTATCACAATGGCAGATGAAGGATCCCTTGCTGTTCTCACAATTCCCACTCAGACAGATGTTAGGGTTCAGCTCACACTCATCCACATCTAGAGAGAGAGAGAGAGAGAGAGACAGAGAGAGAGAGAGAGAGAGAGAGAGAGAGAGAGAGAGAGAGAGAGAGAGAGAGAGAGAGAGAGAGAGAGAGAGAGAGAGAGAGAGAGAGAGAGAGAGAGAGAGAGAGAGAGAGAGAGGGAGAGAGATAGAGAGAGAGAGAGAGAGAGAGAGAGAGAGAGAGAGAGAGAGAGAGAGACAGAGAGAGAGAGAGAGAGAGAGAGAGAGAGAGAAAGAGAGGGAGAGAGAGAGAGAGAGTGAGAGAGACAGAGAGAGAGGGAGAGAGTGAGAGAGAGAGAGAGAGAGAGAGAGAGAGAGAGAGAGAGAGAGAGAGAGAGAGAGAGAGAGAGAGAGAGACAGAGAGAGAGAGAGCGAGAGAGAGAGAGAGAGAGATAGTGAGATAGTGAGAGAGACAGAGAGACAGAGAGAGAGTGAGAGATGATCAGTGAAAAGAGAGGTAGAAGCACAAGACATGGACCACGAAACATCCAATAGAAGATAGGACATATCCACTCAGTGTTTATTGTCCCATGTTTCTAACAGCCAGTAATGAGTGTGTAACGGATGTGAAATGGCTAGCTAGTTATCACTTGCTCTTAGACCTTAAAGTAGTGGTTCCCCTTGCTCTGCAAGGGCCGCGACTTTTGTGGCGCGATGGGTAACGATGCTTCGTGGGTGTCAGTTGTTGATGTGTGCAGAGGGTCCCTGGTTTGAGCCTGGGTATGGGCGAGGGGACTAAAGTTAGTCACTACTTGTATAACTACTTGTGTTACTAGCTATACTACAGATCTCCCTGAGACAGCACGGAGTGGGCAGACAAGTCCTTTCTCCTCAAACACACTTTCAGACCTAAAAATAAAACCTCCACAAAGAGGCTTTATTCTGACCAAAAAAGGACCCCTGCACTGCCCTGCACTGTGTGTAGACTTAAAGTGTGTGTGTGTGTTTACACTCAGTGAGAGCCCTACTCTAACATCAGTCTTGTCATATTCTTCATATTTTACTCAGTAAAAATCAAACGTCTGAATGCCAAGCATTCCTCCCTCATCTGACTGACACACAAAGTAATATTATTTTCATGAGTCATCTTGGACAACCTTTATGCTAATATTATATTGTCAGGATAAATCAATAGAAATGTTGTTGTAAAAAGAGAAATATCAGATTTATTGTGTTGCTGCCTGTTCCCCTGTGTGTCTGGAGGAACAGAGAACACTGGACATGTAAATTACAACTAACACTAACACTGAATACATGTCTCACCGTTCAAAACTAACAACAACACTGAATACATGTCTCACCATTCAAAACTAATAACAACACTGAATACATGTCTCACCGTTCAAAACTAATAACAACACTGAATACATGTCTCACCGTTCAAAACTAACAACAATACTGAATACATGTGATACTATGTATGTGAGAGTTTACCCACACAACTCTACTGGGGGCTGTTAGGTAGTTTTAGTTCTTGAAGCAGTGGTGTAGTCCCACTCCTTCCCTGTTGTTTTGTGTTGATTAGACAGCAACGTGAATGACTGAGGAGAGGGGAGGCTGTTCTAGAAGCGCTGAGGGTCAGATTGGAAGCCCACGCTCACAATGCTACATGTATTCTGGAGGCAGTGGCTTAGAGCGCTAGACAGGTAGGTTAGTTACCCAGACAGGTCTTCATATCTTCAGAAGACATGAATCCATCGAAGCAGAGACACTGGTACTCTCCTGGGATGTTGGTACACTGGCCTCCGTCACAGATGTCTGGACTGTCCTCACACTCATCAATGTCTGGAGGGAGACAGAATAACACATTCACTAGAACACTCACTAATCCAACAGACACACATATGTCTGTAAGGACAGAGAAGGACAGACACACATATGTCTGTAAGGACAGAGAAGGACAGACACACATATGTCTGTAAGGACAGAGAAGGACAGACACACATATGTCTTTAAGGACAGAAAAGGACAGATACACATATGTCTGTAAGGACAGAGAAGAACAGACACACATATGTCTGTAAGGACAAGAAGGACAGACACACATATGTCTTTAAGGACAGAGAAGGACAGACACACATATGTCTTTAAGGACAGAGAAGGACAGACACACATATGTCTTTAAGGACAGAGAAGGACAGACACACATATGTCTTTAAGGACAGAGAAGGACAGACACACATATGTCTTTAAGGACAGAAAAGGACAGACACACATATGTCTGTAAGGACAGAGAAGGACAGACACACATATGTCTTTAAGGACAGAAAAGGACAGACACACATATGTCTGTAAGGACAGAGAAGGACAGACACACATATGTCTGTAAGGACAGAGAAGGACAGACACACATATGTCTGTAAGGACAGAGAAGGACAGACACACATATGTCTGTAAGGACAGAGAAGGACAGACACACATATGTCTGTAAGGACAGAGAAGGACAGACACACATATGTCTTTAAGGACAGAAAAGGACAGATACACATATGTCTGTAAGGACAGAGAAGAACAGACACACATATGTCTGTAAGGACAGAGAAGAACAGACACACATATGTCTGTAAGGACAAGAAGGACAGACACACATATGTCTTTAAGGACAGAGAAGGACAGACACACATATGTCTTTAAGGACAGAGAAGGACAGACACACATATGTCTTTAAGGACAGAGAAGGACAGACACACATATGTCTTTAAGGACAGAGAAGGACAGACACACATATGTCTTTAAGGACAGAGAAGGACAGACACACATATGTCTGTAAGGACAGAGAAGGACAGACACACATATGTCTTTAAGGACAGAAAAGGACAGACACACATATGTCTGTAAGGACAGAGAAGGACAGACACACATATGTCTGTAAGGACAGAGAAGGACAGACACACATATGTCTGTAAGGACAGAGAAGGACAGACACACATATGTCTTTAAGGACAGAGAAGGACAGACACACATATGTCTGTAAGGACAGAGAAGGACAGACACACCTATGTCTGTAAGGACAGACACACATATGTCTGTAAGGACAGAGAAGGACAGACACACATATGTCTTTAAGGACAGAGAAGGACAGACACACCTATGTCTGTAAGGACAGAGAAGGACAGACACACCTATGTCTGTAAGGACAGAGAAGGACAGACACACATATGTCTGTAAGGACAGAGAAGGACAGACACACATATGTCTGTAAGGACAGGAAAACACAGACACACATATGTCTGTAAGGACAGAGAAGGACAGACACACCTATGTCTGTAAGGACAAACACACATATGTCTGTAAGGACAGAGAAGGACAGACACACATATGTCTGTAAGGACAGAGAAGGACAGACACACATATGTCTTTAAGGACAGAAAAGGACAGACACACATATGTCTGTAAGGACAGAGAAGGACAGACACACATATGTCTGTAAGGACAGAGAAGGACAGACACACCTATGTCTGTAAGGACAGAGAAGGACAGACACACATATGTCTGTAAGGACAGAGAAGGACAGACACACATATGTCTGTAAGGACAGAGAAGGACAGAACTGTAGACAGACAGTCTGCTGAACATAGACCAGTTCACATTCATACCAGCTGAGGAAAGACATATTGCATAGCTGCTCACCTGGCAACCAACAGTAAACAGGAGAAAACATGGGGAAATGGTAAGATTAGTCAACAATGTGCTTCTGTGTTTCAATTTATTGTACCATTTTGTATGATTTGGGCTGTTGTATCTCTCCCTGGTAACAGAGCCAATGGGAGTCATGTGTTGAGAGGGATGAGGAAATTATTCCCAGTCCCCTCACAAGGCCCTGTCTGGAGGTAGGACGTCTATGTCTCTCTGTCTAGAAACACAGTGTATTTAAGTGTTATAGGGCTCTCCCTGGCTCCTGGTGAACAAATAGACAAACAGACTCAGGTTGGGTTGAAGTAGGGGTGGAGGACAGAGAGACATAGACTGACAGAGAGAGAGACTGAGACACGAGAGAGAGAGAGAGAGAGAGAGAGAGAGAGAGAGAGAGAGAGAGAGAGAGAGAGATCATCTAACAGTCCTACTGACCAGTGCAGGTCCTGAGGTCTGGCATCAGGGCGTATCCAGAGCGACAGCTGCACTCATAGCTCCCCTCTGAGTTGGTACAGAATGTCTCACAACCTCCATTCTGGATCGTACACTCATCAATGTCTGCATGCAGGAGGGAATGAACACACATACATGTTACTACACACACATCATCAGAATGAAACATAACTTGAGACATGCTCATAACTCTTCCTATCCTACACATCAAGCATTTCTGTCATTTAAGTCTGAAGGATTTGGTCGCCATGGCTACAGACACTGGTTCATATGACACAAAAACAAATAGTACTATATCAACACCCCTTTCCTGTTTGAAGGACGCAGACAAATCACAATACTAGTTGAATAATAGAGAACTAACAGTGTAGTTGTTGGAACAGAGTTATCTTACCGACACAGGCCAGTCTGTCCTCCGTGGATTTATATCCAGTATCACAGGAACACTGGTAACGTCCAATCATATTCACACACTGACCGTTCCGACACAGCTTCTCACTCAGTTCACACTCATTAATATCTGTGGAACACACACACGCACGCACGCACGCACGCACGCACGCACGCACACACACACACACACAGCACGCACACACACACACACACACACACACACACACACACACACACACACACACACACACACACACACACACACACACACACACCATTAAACAGGCCATTAAAAACAACCCCACCACTAAACACAGTTGCTCCATCTTGTCTCTACATGTGGAGATGATTGTGAAGCTGTTGGACAACAGATCATCCTCCTCATTTACTCCTAGAGACTTCCCTTTCTAAATCAATAGATCCTCCTCCTCATTTACCCCTAGAGACTTCCCTTTCTAAATCAATAGATCATCCTCCTCTTTTACTCCTAGAGACTTCCCTTTCTAAATCAATAGATCATCCTCCTCATTTACTCCTAGAGACTTCCCTTTCTAAATCAATAGATCATCCTCATTTACTCCTAGAGACTTCCCTTTCTAAATCAATAGATCCTCCTCATTTACTCCTAGAGACTTCCCTTTCTAAATCAATAGATCATCCTCCTCTTTTACCCCTAGAGACTTCCCTTTCTAAATCAATAGATCATCCTCCTCATTTACCCCAAGAGACTTCCCTTTCTAAATCAATAGATCCTCCTCCTCATTTACTCCTAGAGACTTCCCTTTCTAAATCAATAGATCATCCTCATTTACTCCTAGAGACTTCCCTTTCTAAATCAATAGATCATCCTCCTCATTTACTCCTAGAGACTTCCCTTTCTAAATCAATAGATCATCCTCCTCTTTTACCCCTAGAGACTTCCCTTTCTAAATCAATAGATCATCCTCATTTACCCCTAGAGACTTCCCTTTCTAAATCAATAGATCATATTCCTCATTTACTCCTAGACTTCCCTTTCTAAATCAATAGATCATCCTCCTCATTTACTCCTAGAGACTTCCCTTTCTAAATCAATAGATCCTCCTCCTATTTACTCCTAGAGACTTCCCTTTCTAAATCAATAGATCCTCCTCCTATTTACTCCTAGAGACTTCCCTTTCTAAATCAATAGATCCTCCTCCTCCTTTACTCCTAGAGACTTCCCTTTCTAAATCAATAGATCCTCCTCCTCATTTACCCCTAGAGACTTCCCTTTCTAAATCAATAGATCATCCTCATTTACCCCTAGAGACTTCCCTTTCTAAATCAGCTACAAAACACAACCAGGGGCAAGATGGGTAAGGATGAGTGATCAACTCGCACACACATGCACGTGCACACACACTCCAGTCATGTTCCTGTTCATTCTGATAGGATTATACCGCTGTCAATGGAAAAATCTGCACACAAATCTAACATTTTCTTTTTGTATTTGTTGCCATTGAATCAACTCAAGTTCTCTCAGTCACCACACTATTTCATTGATGTGTCCTAGTTTTAAGGCAGCCGACACTCTTAATAAAAGGCTTTCGGGTTCTTCAGCTGTCCCTGGTTGAAAGGGTTTCACCCGAAACCAAAAGGGTTTTACCACTCACCGAGACAGGCGGATCCGTCGGGGGCAATCTCGTGTCCGTCGGGACACAAACACTGGAAGCTGCCCTCGTTGTTCACACACTCACCACCGCGACACAGCAGAGGGTTCCGCTCACACTCATCAATGTCTGGGAGGAGAGAACACAGAGTGAGAGAGAGACAAACACACACACACACACACACACACACACACACAGAAAGAAAGAAAGAAAGAAAGAAAGAAAGACAAAGAGAGAGCGAGAGTCACATACGTCAGACTATTTATCCATATTTTCTCATCTGTAGTCATTACTACTTAGTGGGAATAATAAATATAATTTCACTCAGTCAGGAATGTGTTCAAAGCCAAGCCATGGCTATTACATTCATAAATAGAGAAATAAACCATTGAACATGAAACATTTTCACAGATGTCAGGACATTATGACCAGTAATTGCATATAAAAGTCTGGATGCTGGAGTGTGTGTGTGTAAATCAAGCAGTAAAATACAATTATCCAGAGAAAAATGGTACTGTGGGTTGAGAGTATAGGGAGTGATCTGAGCGTGCTCTAAATGTATGGCTGGTATTCCCATAAAGGCTGTAACACGCACACAGCACAGGCCTGGGGAGCGAATCCCCCTCTCTTCCTTACACACAAACACACACACACACACACACACACACACACACACACACACACACACACACACACACACACACACACACACACACACACACACACACACACACACACACACACACACACACGGTGCTTGAGTACTGGGTCTGTAACAGGATGTCAGCATGGCAGGACTCCCCTGCCCTGATCCACTTCATAGAGCGTTTTAAGGGCCTGTGGCAGAGTTACTATGGAGAAGGAGTTACTATGGAGAAGGAGTTACTATGGAGATGGAATTACTATGGAGATTGAGTTACTATGGAGAAGGAGTTACTATGGAGAAGGAGTTACTATGGAGACGGAATTACTATGGAGATGGAGTTACTATGGAGATGGAGTTTCCTTATGTGTTATTATGTTATTATAGACTGAATTTGTTTTCATCTGTCATGTACTCCACAATACAGTACTGATAGAGGTAGAATCTAGTACTGGGATGGGACAGCTGTCCAGATGTGTCCAGGTGTGTTCAGCTCTGTCCAGATGTGTTCAGCTCTGTCCAGATGTGTTCATCTCTGTCCAGATGTGTCCAGATGTGTTCAGCTCTGTCCAGATGTGTTCATCTCTGTCCAGATGTGTTCAGCTCTGTCCAGATGTGTTCATCTCTGTCCAGATGTGTCCAGATGTGTTCAGCTCTGTCCAGATGTGTCCAGATGTGTTCAGCTCTGTCCAGATGTGTCCAGATGTGTTCAGCTCTGTCCAGATGTGTCCAGATGTGTTCAGCTCTGTCCAGATGTGTTCAGCTCTGTCCAGATGTGTCCAGGTGTGTTCAGGTGTGTTCGGTTGTGTCCAGGTGTGTTCAGGTGTGTTCGGTTGTGTCCAGATGTGTCTAGGTGTGTTCAGGTGTGTTCGGTTGTGTCCAGATGTGTCCAGGTGTGTTCAGGTGTGTTCGGTTGTGTCCAGGTGTGTTCAGGTGTGTTCGGTTGTGTTCAGGTGTGTTCAGGTCTGTCCAGGTGTGTCCAGTTGTGTCCAGCTGTGTTAAGGTGTGTTCAGTTGTGTCTAGGTGTGTGCAGGTGTGTTAAGGTGTGTGCAGGTGTGTCCAGGTGTGTTCAGGTGTGTTAAGGTGTATCCAGGTGTGTGCAAGTGTGTGCAATTGTGTGCAGGTGTGTCCAGGTGTGTGCAGGTGTGTGCAAGTGTGTGCAGGTGTATTAAGGTGTGTGCAGGTGTGTTAAGGTGTATCCAGGTGTGTGCAAGTGTGTTAAGGTGTATCCAGGTGTGTTAAGGTGTATCCAGGTGTGTGCAGGTGTGTTAATGTGTATCCAGGTGTGTTAAGGTGTATCCAGGTGTGTTAAGGTGTGTGAAAGTGTGTGTAGGTGTGTCCAGGTGTATGCAGGTGTGTCCAGGTGTGTGCAGGTGTGTCCAGGTGTGTGAAGGTGTGTGCAGGTGTGTTAAGGTGTGTGCAGGTGTGTTAAGGTGTATCCAGGTGTGTGCACGTGTGTTAAGGTGTATCCAAGTGTGTTAAGGTGTATCCAGGTGTGTGCAGGTGTGTCCAGGTGTGTCCAGGTGTGTGCAGGTGTGTCCAGGTGTGTTAAGGTGTGTGCAGGTGTGTCCAGGTGTGTGAAGGTGTGTGCAGGTGTGTTAAGGTGTGTGCAGGTGTGTTAAGGTGTATACAGGTGTGTGCACGTGTGTTAAGGTGTATCCAAGTGTGTTAAGGTGTATTCAGGTGTGTGCAGGTGTGTCCAGGTGTGTCCAGGTGTGTGCAGCTGTGTCCAGGTGTGTTAAGGTGTGTGCAGGTGTGTCCAGGTATGTCCCGGTGTGTTCAGGTGTGTTTAGGTCCTCTACTCACCCATGCAGTTTTTCATCATCATGAAGCCGCTCTCGTAACCTTCAAAACATTCGCACTCGAAGTTCCCACCTGTGTTCACACACGTGCCCTGACCACACAGGTCTGGAGAGATACGGCATTCGTCGATGTCTGGAAGGAGAAACACCCACACACACATCACAGTTAGTTTCCAAAAACACATTAAGAGACATTGCATTGTGAGTAATGTAGTATTTCTGATGCGCTGTTTTGACATATACTATCTTGTGTGTCTGAAAGCTTTAGACAGAGCTCTAGATGTATGCTCTGTATGAGCTGTAGACTGACCTGTACAGTTCCTCTCATCAGAGTCCAGAGCGAAGCCGTTGTCACAGCGACAACGGAAACTACCGATGGTGTTCCTACACTTCCCATTGGAGCACAAGCTGTGGATCATCTTACACTCGTTTATATCTAAGAAAGAGGGAGGTAAGGAGGGATGGAGGGATAGAGAGAGAGATAGAGAGAAAAATAGAGAGAGAGAAGGACTTATTATATATTTTACTTGCTTTGGCAATGTAAACATATGTTTCCCATAGCAATAAAGCCATTTGAATCGAATTGAGAGAGAGAGAGAGAGAGAGAGAGAGAGAGAAAGAGAGAGAGAGAGAGGTTACAGCAGGTTTTTGAGTTTGTTCACCTGTTATTTTGTTGTCATTTCCCCTAGATTTTGCTCGCCTGAAGTAGAGTATATTGTGATAAATTGCAGGCCACACTACTTGCCTAGAGAGTTTTCAGCTATACTTTTTGTGGCTGTCTATTTACCATCACAGACAGATGCTGGCACTAAGACCGCACTCAGTCAGTTGTATAAGGAAATAAGCAAACAGGAAACCACTCACCCAGAGGCGGCGCTCCTAGTGGCCGGAGACTTTAATGCAGAGAAACTGAAATCACTTCTACCAAATTTCCATCAACATGTTAAATGTGCAACCAGAGGGAAAACAATTCCAGATCACCTGTACTCCACACACAGAGACATGTACAAAGCTCTCCCTCGCCCTCCATTTGGTAAATCCGACCACAACTCTATCCCCCTGATTCCTGCTTACAAGCAAAAATTAAAGCAGGAAGCACCAGTGACTCAGTCTATAAAAAAGTGGTCAGATGAAGCAAATGCTAAACTACAGGACTGTTTTGCTATCACAGACTGGAACATGTTCCGGGATTCTTCCGATGGCATTGAGGAATACACCACATCAGTCACTGGCTTCATCAATAAGTGCATTGAGGACTTCGTCCCCACAGTGACTGTATGTGCATACCTCAACCAGAAGCCATGGATTACAGGCAACCTTCGCACTGAGCTAAATGGTAGAGCTGCCGCTTTCAAGGTATGGGACTCTAACCCGGAAGCTTACTACACCGGCTCCGACGCTCGTCTTATGTGGCAGGGCTTGCAAACTACTACAGACTACAAAGGGAAGCACAGCCGCAAGCTGCCCAGTGACACGAGCCTACCAGACGAGCTAAATCACGTCTATGCTCGCTTCGAGGCAAGCAACACTGAGGCATGCATGAGAGCATCAGCTGTTCCGGACGACTGTGTGATCACGCTCTCCCTAGCCGATGTGAGCAAGACCTTTAAACAGGTCAACATACACAAGGCTGCGGAGCCAGATGGATTACCAGGACGTGTGCTCTGGGCATGTGCTGACCAACTGGCAGGTGTCTTCACTGACATTTTCAACATGTCCCTGACTGAGTCTGTAATACCAACATGTTCAAGCAGACCACCATAGTCCCTGTGCCCAAGAACGCAAAGGCAACATGCCTAAATGACTACAGACCCGTAGCACTCACGTCCGTAGCCAAGTGCTTTGAAAGGTTGGTAATGGCTCACATCAACACAATTATCCCAGAAACCCTAGACCCACTCCAATTTGCATACCGCCCAAACAGATCCACAGATGATGCAATCTCTATTGCACTCCACACTGCCCTTTCCCACATGGACAAAAGGAACACCTATGTGAGAATGCTATTCATTGACTACAGCTCAGTGTTCAACGCTATAGTACCCTCAAAGCTCATCACTAAGCTAAGAGTCCTGGGACTAAACACCTCCCTCTGCAACTGGATCCTGGACTTCCTGACAGGCCGCCCCGAGGTGGTGAGGGAAGGTAGCAACACATCTGCCACGCTGATCCTCAACACTGGAGCTCTCCAAGGGTGCGTGCTCAGTCCCCTCCTGTACTCCCTGTTCACCCACAACTGTATGGCAAGGCACGACTCCGACACCATCATTAAGTTTGCAGATGACACAACAGTGGTAGGCCTGATCACCAACAACGACGAGACAGCCTATAGGGAGGAGGTCAGAGACCTGGCCGGGTGGTGCCAGAATAACAACCTATCCCTCAACGTAACCAAGACTAAGGAGATTATTGTGGACTACAGGAAAAGGAGGGCCGAGCACGTCCCCGTTCTCATCGACGGGACTCTAGTGGAGCAGGTTGAGAGCTTCAAGTTCCTTGGTGTCCACATCAACAACAAACTAGAATGGTCCAAACAGACCAAGACAGTCGTGAAGAGGGCATAACAAAGCCTATTCCCCCTCAGGAAACTAAAAAGATTTGGCATGGGTCCTGAGATCCTCAAAAGGTTCTACAGCTGCAACTGGTTGCATCACTGCCTGGTACGGCAATTGCTCGGCCTCTGACCGCAAGGGTAGTGCGTACGGCCCAGTACATCACTGGTGCTAAACTGCCTGCCATCCAGGACCTCTACACCAAGCGGTGTCAGAGGAAGGCCCTAAAAATAGTCAAAGACCCCAGCTTCCCCAGTCATAGACTGTTCTCTCTGCTCAACAATTTATACCCCCAAGCCATAAGACTCCTGAACAGGTAATCAAATGGCTACCCGTACTATGTGCATTGTATGCCCCCTTGAGGAAGGACCTGAAGGAATATAGAAGGTAGGGGAAGGGAGTAGGTTTGAAATGGAACGTATCCGGCCAACCTTTGAGGAAGGGCCGTCCATTAATGAAGTCTCCTCTGTTTGCGAAGCCGGGTCCCCTGGGACAGAGCTGGCTGTACTCCTGAGAGCCTTTCTCCGGACACTCGTCACATTCCGGGCCCCAGGCCACACCCACCGAGCAGCAGCACGCGTCCACACGGTGACGACCCTGGATAGGGGCTCCACAACGCTCATCCTCGTGGCTCAGATAACACTGCTCTGTACGCAGGTCTGGAGGGGGGAAACATACGATAACAAAACACTGTAACGCAAAATCAGTTTTAAAAAATGTAGTACATCCGGAAATGAAAGGCAATGACCCCATTTTGAATCTTATAATTCTTGTGGAGTACACAACAGTGTAATGGACTACAGTACCCATTAGCGTAGTGCTTGTGGACTACAGTACCTACCTATACATGTTCGTCCGGTGGCGTCGACGGTCATCCCAGAGGGACACTGGCAGATGAAGGAACCCACGGTGTTCACACACTTCCCATTGATACACACCCCCGGAAACACCTCACACTCATTAACATCTACAGGTGGAGAGAGAACACACAACCTAGACTCCATTAACAACAACACAACACTAGAAACACAACAGACACACATACTAGAGCCTGTTATCAACAACAGAATAATACAACGTTAAGTCAACTAACAGAACTATTTATTGTCCATGAGAACTATGATAAAATCATTGCGTTGGGTGATTTTAATATTCATGTTGACTAAGAGACTGACTCCAAGGCCATTGCATTTATGAATGTTTTGAGCTCTATATACTTTATCCAACAAGACAATGAGAAACACCAGGTAAAACATCTAGGGGTTATTTTAGATTCTGAACTCTTTCAGAATCACACACTGGGAATGTGACCAAGATGCCGTCGTTTCTCTCTCAGGCTGATACAGAGACTCATCCATGCTTTTATTACAAGCAGGCTTGACTACTGTAATGCTCTCCTTTCTGGTCTACCCAAGAAAGCCATTGGTCAACTGCAAAACATACAGAATGCTGCAGCACGGGTACTGACCAAGACCAGACGGAGAACACACATTACACCGGTTTTAAGGTCTCTGCACTGGCTGCCTGTGAGTAATATAATTCATTTTAAGATTCTTCTATTGGTTTATAAATCAATCCACGATTGTGCACCCCAATACATGTCAGACATGCTTTTAAGTTATGTACCCAGTAGGTCCCTCAGGTTCTTTGGCAGAGGCCTTTTAACTATCCCAAAGCCTAGGACCAAGAGGCATGGAGAGGCAGCATTTAGTTATTATGCCCCCAGCCTCTGGATTAGCCTGCCAGAGAACCTGAGGAGAGCCGAAACTGTAGACATTTTTTTAAAACACACGTTTTTAGCTTTGCTATTCCTTAGGGTGCTTTTGAGTTTTTATTGTTATTCTTTAGTTTTTTATCCTCTTAGGTTTGCTGTGTAGTAAATATTTCCGTTTTTATTTTCATAGTTTGTTATTTGTTTTGTCTTGTGAAGAACATTGTGTTGCATTCCATGTCTGAAATGTGCTGTGTAAATAAAGCGTCATTTGATACATGCCAACGCAAACAATCAATGCAAAAACCTGCATTATAACCCGTTTTTGAAATCCAACACTGGATTTGAGGGAATATGTGTATTTGCTAAGTGAAAGATGAGTCTTGTCGGAGTCCTTCTCCAGGTGTCATTACCTTCACAGATGGTCCCTCTGACTCTAGCATAACCCTTAGTGCAGAAATGATCTGAAAGAGAAGGAGGAAGAGAGAACAAGCCATATTAAAATACCTCCACATTCTGTGAGACCCTGACCTAAAGGCTTTCATGTGTAATAGATCTGGTCATGACCTGACCGGGAAAAACTCCTGGCCCCAGTTATAGGATCATTCACACTTGGTACAGAGGCCTAGCTACAGTACAGGTTGTAATTCTACCTAGTTACAGTACAGGTTGTAATTCTACCTAGGTACAGTACAGGTTGTAATTCTCACCTAGTTACAGTACAGGTTGTAATTCTCACCTAGCTACAGTACAGGTTGTAATTCTACCTAGGTACAGTACAGGTTGTAATTCTCACCTAGTTACAGTACAGGTTGTAATTCTACCTAGGTACAGTACAGGTTGTAATTCTCACCTAGTTACAGTACAGGTTGTAATTCTCAACTAGCTACAGTACAGGTTGTAATTCTACCTAGGTACAGTACAGGTTGTAATTCTCACCTAGTTACAGTACAGGTTGTAATTCTCACCTAGCTACAGTACAGGTTCTAATTCTACCTAGCTACAGTACAGGTTGTAATTCTCACCTAGTTACAGTACAGGTTGTAATTCTACCTAGGTACAGTACAGGTTGTAATTCTCACCTAGCTACAGTACAGGTTGTAATTCTACCTAGCTACAGTACAGGTTGTAATTCTCACCTAGCTACAGTACAGGTTGTAATTCTACCTAGGTACAGTACAGGTTGTAATTCTCACCTAGGTAGAGTACAGGTTGTAATTCTCACCTAGCTACAGTACAAGTTCTAATTCTCACCTAGGTACAGTACAGGTTGTAATTCTCACCTAGTTACAGTACAGGTTGTAATTCTACCTAGCTACAGTACAGGTTGTAATTCTACCTAGCTACAGTACAGGTTGTAATTCTACCTAGCTACAGTACAGGTTGTAATTCTACCTAGCTACAGTACAGGTTGTAATTCTCACCTAGTTACAGTATAGGTTCTAACCCTCACCTAGCTACAGTACAGGTTGTAATTCTCACCTACTTACAGTACAGGTTCTAACCCTCACCTAGCTACAGTACAGGTTCTAACCCTCACCTAGCTACAGTACAGGTTCTAATTCTCACCTAGCTACAGTACAGGTTCTAATTCTCACCTAGCTACAGTATAGGTTCTAATTCTCACCTAGCTACAGTACAGGTTCTAATTCTCACCTAGCTTCAGTACAGGTTCTAATTCTCACCTAGCTTCAGTACAGGTTCTAATTCTCACCTAGCTTCAGTACAGGTTCTAATTCTCACCTAGCTATAGTACAGGTTGTAATTCTCACCTGGTTCACACTAGGCACAGGTTCTTCCCCAGGCCTCTCCCCAGAGAAGGGCTACAGGTTAAATAGGTTCTATAAGTTCTAGAGATTCTAGATGTTCTATATGGTTCTATATGGTTCTGTAGGTTCCCACTAACCTGGTTCACACTTGGCACAGGGACTTCCCCAGGCCTCTCCCAGTGTGGAACAGCAGTGGGATTTCAGAGTGGCTCCGTTGATGTTGATCTCACAGCGTCCGTTAATCACCTTCAGCCAACATGTGCCTTTACTGGTCTCTACAGGGACAGGGAGAGGGAGGGCAGAGGACTGTACTAATACACATCATAACATTTCACAGCTGCCATTTTAGCCCCTCAGATAGTAGTCCCCTCTGGTCAAAAGTAACATCCTCTCACAAACACACACACACACAAACAGCAGGGGTTGTTATACTCACGTACCTATACACTGTGTTCCAGAGGCGTCCAGCGTGCTGCCTGCTGAGCAGAGACACACGTAGGACCCCGGGCTGTTCTTACAGTCCCCGTTCACACACGGCTTCGACTCACACTCATCAATGTCTGCAGGAGACAACACATATTCATTAATATCGACAAGAAATACACACACATCTATATGAATTAGAGGAGAAAATAATCCACAAATCAATATCTACAGGAAGATGTGTTACCACGTCTTTCTTTCTACTCCTGACAAGCTTCTAACACGTCTTCTGTGTGACAGACCGACAGCAGGGCTGGGGGTCAACCACATTTAAATTCCAGACAATTACGGAAGTACCTTGAAATTCCAATTCCAAATCTCTGAACTTTAAATGTGATGAAACCCAACCCTGACAGACAGACGGACAGACAGTAACTGGTCTGGGCCAGTGTATCTCACCTTCACAGACATCCGTCTCAGCGTGGAACAGGAAGCCGGTGGGACAGTGGCAGGTGAAACTACCTGGAGTGTTCCTGCACAGGCCGTTGTCACACAGTAACCTGTTCACTGCACACTCATCTATGTCTGAGAGGAGACAGACACACAGACGGAGGTAATACCACAGAATGATATCTTAGAACTCATTTAATACGATCTCTAGGGTTGATACATTCATCTACAGTATGTCTCAAGAGACAGACAGACAGACAGACAGACAGACAGACAGACAGACAGACAGACAGACAGACAGACAGGGATAGCAACATTAGGATAACCCAGTCATTTTAAGGATACTTCATGGGACTTACCAACACAGTGTTTTCCAGTGGTGTCCACCTCAAAGCCCATGTTACAGTTACACTTATAGGTCCTCAGCATGTTCTCACACACACCGTTCTGACAGATGTCCGGGTCCAGAGCACACTCATTAATATCTGGGAGAGATATACACACAAACACACAAGGTTAATATCTGGGAGAGATAAACACACAAACACACAAGCACACAAGGTTAATATCTGGGAGAGATAAACACACAAACACACAGGCACACAAGGTTAATATCTGGGAGAGATATACACACAAACACACAGGCACACAAGGTTAATATCTGGGAGAGATAAACACACAAACACACAGGCACACAAGGTTAATATCTGGGAGAGATATACACACAAACACACAGGCACACAAGGTTAATATCTGGGAGAGATATACACACAAACACACAGGCACACAAGGTTAATATCTGGGAGAGATATACACACAAACACACAGGCACACAAGGTTAATATCTGGGAGAGATATACACACAAACACACAAGGTTAATATCTGGGAGAGATAAACACACAAACACACAAGGTTAATATCTGGGAGAGATAAACACACAAACACACAAGGTTAATATCTGGGAGAGATATACACACAAACACACAAGGTTAATATCTGGGAGAGATATACACACAAACACACAGGCACACAAGGTTAATATCTGGGAGAGATATACACACAAACACACAGGCACACAAGGTTAATATCTGGGAGAGATATACACACAAACACACAGGCACACAAGGTTGATATCTGGGAGAGATAAACACACAAACACACAGGCACACAAGGTTAATATCTGGGAGAGATAAACACACAAACACACAAGGTTAATATCTGGGAGAGATATACACACAAACACACAAGGTTAATATCTGGGAGAGATAAACACACAGGCACACAAGGTTAATATCTGGGAGAGATATACACACAAACACACAAGGTTAATATCTGGGAGAGATATACACACAAACACACAAGCACACAAGGTTAATATCTGGGAGAGAGAGACATTTCATTGAGACACACCAGGTTCCTTCTGTTTTTGATCGTTACCTCTGCCATCGCTGGTGGTGCCGGGGCCATTACTACACAGGGCCAGGAACTCAGCTGCAAAACACACACACACACACACACACACAAACACACACACACACACACACACACACACACACACACACACACACACACACACACACACACACACACACACACACACACACACACACACACACACACACACACACACACACACACACACACAGGGGTTAGTGAAACTACTAAACGAAATAACAGCGTTTTGTGAAAACATCACATTTGCCAACATCCAGAGATCTCAGAGCAAGTCATTTCATACCATGTTATTATCCGTTTCCATGCTTTCTCATTTGGTCTGGATATATATGAAATGACCCCTTAATGTGGTGGAACTTTGGCGTCTTTTTGATACAGACTTTAACAGGAAGAGCTAATGAGAAATTACTGGTTGTAGTGTTATTATGTGTGGCGAGGTGGAGGGGTGGAGGGGGGTGGCAGTATGGAGGAGTGGGGGTGGAGGAGTGGAGGGGGTGGCAGGGTGGAGGAGTGGGGGTGGAGGGGGGTGGCAGGGTGGAGGAGTGGAGGAGTGGGAGTAGAGGGGTGGAGGGGGGTGGCAGAGTGGAGGAGTGGGGGTGGAGGAGTGGAGGGGGTGACAGGGTGGGGGTGGAGGAATGGAGGTGGAGGAGTGGGGGTGGAGACGGAGGAGTGGAGGTGGAGGGGGTGGAGGAGTGGAGGTGGAGGAGTGGAGGGGTGGCAGGGTGGGGGTGGAGGAATGGAGGTGGAGGAGTGGGGGTGGAGGTGGAGGAGTGGAGGTGGAGGAGTGGAGTGGGTGGCAGGGTGGGGGTGGAGGAATGGAGGTGGAGGAGTGGAGGTGGAGGGGGGTGGAGGAGTGGAGGGGGTGGCAGGGTGGGGGTGGAGGAATGGAAGTGGAGGAGTGGGGGTGGAGGTGGAGGAGTGGAGGTGGAGGGGGGTGGAGGAGTGGAGATGGAGGAGTGGGGGTGGAGGTGGAGGAGTGGAGGTGGAGGGGGGTGGAGGAGTGGAGATGGAGGAGTGGGGGTGGAGGTGGAGGAGTGGTGTTGGAGTCAGACAGTCAGACAGTCAGAGATTACAGGCCACAGCAGATGAAGACAACATCTCCTGTTTCTGTGGATTGAATCAGATTAAGAGTTGGATGGTTTATAGTTACCAACCATAGAACATCAGTGCATGGTAACGCTGTTACTTTGTCATAGCCGGAACAGCCGTGAATATCAATCTCTGTAATCATGACTCAGACAGAGTGAATGTCAAACTGCAGACTCCATCTTGATGCCTCAAGAGTGTGTCCCTCATATCGCTCTGTCTGTTGGACATCAGCTGGTCTGTGGTATTACTAACGTTAGCTGGGATCATCCACTTCACTCAGGACAACAGCATGAGTGGTGGCTATGTAGACCCAGTTGTGTGTGTGTGTGTGTGTGTGTGTGTGTGTGTGTGTGTGTGTGTGTGTGTGTGTGTGTGTGTGTGTGTGTACCTGAGTTTTGGGGTGGGCATGGTTGGCAGGACTCTCCAAAGGCGTACTCCACACTGGCACAGCAGCATTCTGACTTGGTAACGGCTCCGAAGAATGGCTTCACACACTGTCCCCGCTTGTATCCTCCATAACAAGTGCTGCGCATATGTGTGTCTGGAATCAGGATACAGAGAAAACTATGAATCTATCTCTTCCTGTTTCTCTCACTCCTTCCCCTCCTCCCTCCCTCCCTCGCTCCCCTCCCCCCTTCCTCCCTCCCCCCTCCTCCCTCCCCCCCTCCTCCCTCCCTCGCTCCCTCCCCTCCTCCCTCCCCCCTCGCTCCCTCCCTCCCTCGCTCCCTCCCTCCCTCGCTCCCTCGTTCAGACAAACAACAGAGAAACAAACAGGGTTGTGTATCGAAGGGATTGCAGCATTCCCCTGATCTGATATAATCCAGAACGAATGCAGTCGACCCAAACTGTACACTTCCTGCCTGCCCACTCACATTGTGAAACCAGGAATATGGTTCCCAAACCAATACTATGACCACACACTCTTAGAAAAAAAGGGTTCCAAAAGGGAATTTGTGATTGATTAAACCAAATCAATCAATCAATAATAGATTGATCATAGATCAGATTCTAGAGAGGAGACACTCACCGACACAGACGCGGCCATCCAGACCCACGGCCAGACCAGCCATACACTCACACCTGAAGGACCCCTCCGTATTCACACAGTGGCCGTTCATACAGATCCCTGGAGTCTCACACTCATCAATGTCTGGGAGAGAGACAGAGGAGACAGGAGGAGAACAGGGGAGACAGGAGGAGAACAGGGGAGACAGGAGGAGAACAGGGGAGACAGGAGGAGAACAGAGGAGACAGGAGGAGAACAGGGGAGACAGGAGGAGAACAGGGGAGACGGGAGGGGAGAACAGAGGAGACAGAAGGGGAGAACAGGGGAGACAGGAGGAGAACAGGGGAGACAGGAGGAGAACAGGGGAAACAGGAGGAGAACAGGGGAGACAGGAGGGGAGAACAGAGGAGACAGGAGGGGAGAACATGGGAGACAGGAGGAGAACAGGGGAGACAGGAGGAGAACAGGGGAGACAGGAAGGGAAACAGGTGAAAGGGGTTAGGGGTAGCAGGGGAGACAGGAAGGGAGACAGGTGGAAGGGGGTAGGGGTAGCAGGGGAGACAGGAAGGGAAACAGGTGAAAGGGGGTAGGGGTAGCAGGGGAGACAGGAAGGGAAACAGGTGAAAGGGGGTAGGGGTAGCAGGGGAGACAGGAAGGGAGACAGGTGGAAGGGGGTAGGGGTAGCAGGGGAGACAGGAAGGGAGACAGGTGGAAGGGGTAGGGGTAGCAAGGGAGACAGGAAGGGAAACAGGTGAAAGGGGGTAGGGGTAGCAGGGGAGACAGGAAGGGAGACAGGTGGAAGGGGGTAGGGGTAGCAGGGGAGACAGGAAGGGAAACAGGTGAAAGGGGTTAGGGGTAGCAGGGGAGACAGGAAGGGAAACAGGTGAAAGGGGGTAGGGGTAGCAGGGAGACAGGAAGGGAAACAGGTGAAAGGGGGTAGGGGTAGCAGGGGAGACAGGAGGAGAACAGGGGAGACAGGAAGGGAAACAGGTGGAAGGGGGTAGGGGTAGCAGGGGAGACAGGAAGGGAAACAGGTGGAAGGGGGTAGGGGTAGCAGGGGAGACAGGAAGGGAAACAGGTGAAAGGGGGTAGGGGTAGCAGGGAGACAGGAAGGGAAACAGGTGAAAGGGGGTAGGGGTAGCAGGGGAGACAGGAAGGGAAACAGGTGAAAGGGGGTAGGGGTAGCAGGGAGACAGGAAGGGAAACAGGTGGAAGGGGGTAGGGGTAGCAGGGAGACAGGAAGGGAAACAGGTGAAAGGGGGTAGGGGTAGCAGGGACACAGGAAGGGAAACAGGTGAAAGGGGGTAGGGGTAGCAGGGAGACAGGAAGGGAAACAGGTGAAAGGGGGAAGGGGTAGCAGGGTAACAAAGGTTATGATAGGATACAATGGAACACGGTTTACCAGACCTACATTAAGGCTATTACTGTCTAAAGATAACTGTCAATGTATAACTGTCAATGTATAACTGTCAATGTACTATAATTCTTTCACTTCAAACAACTTCAACTCCCACAGATGAACTGGACTTGACATTATTGAACTGTACTTGACATTATTGAACTGTACTTGACATTATTGAACTGTACTTGACATTATTGAACTGGACTTGACATTATTGAACTGTACTTGACATTATTGAACTGTACTTGGCATTATTGAACTGTACTTGACATTATTGAACTGGACTTGACATTATTGAACTGGACTTGACATTATTGAACTGGACTTGACATTATTGAACTGGACTTGACATTATTGAACTGGACTTTACATTATTGAACTGGACTTGACATTATTGAGTGAAAATATTTGACTTGCAGTTTCCTAACCACTCTCTAAGGGCCACTTATTTCATGATTCAGCTATAATGGCTGTACAGTATAAGTTCACTCTTTATCTTCCTGGAAGATCATATAACCCAACAGAATAAAAAGATTTATCCTGCTCCAGTCACCTAGGCCCATAATGTAAACCACTAACAACGACCCTAATGACGTGGAAACAGTGATGTGGCTGGTTGCTTTGTGTTATGTCTGGAGCCACTGGAGGACAGAAACATGGGTTGTGTCCCAAATAACACCCTGTATCCTAAATAGTACCCTATGTTTGGCCAGGGTACATACTGTAGATCTCTGGTTGAAGTAGTACAGTATATTGGAATTAGCGTGCCATTTGGGAACCAACCTTGGTTTCCTCAGAGGCAGAGAAAGAGCACAGAGGCCTCAACAGACTGTGTAGACTGTTAAACCTCTCTAGACTGCTAACCTGTCTAGACTGTGTAGACTGTTAAACCTCTCTAGACTGTGTAGACTGTTAAACCTCTCTAGACTGCTAACCTGTCTAGACTGTGTAGACTGTTAAACCTCTCTAGACTGCTAACCTGTCTAGACTGTGTAGACTGTTATAAACCTCTCTAGACTGCTAACATGTCTAGACTGTGTAGACTGTTAAACCTCTCTAGACTGTGTAGACTGTTAAACCTCTCTAGACTGTGTAGACTGTTAAACCTCTCTAGACTGTTAAACCTCTCTAGGCTGTTAAACCTCTCTAGGCTGTTAAACCTCTCTAGACTGTTAAACCTCTCTAGGCTGTTAAACCTCTCTAGACTGTTAACCTCTCTAGACTGTTAACCTCTCTAGACTGTTAAACCTCTCTAGACTGTGTAGACTGTTAAACCTCTCTAGACTGTTAAACCTCTCTAGACTGTTAACCTTTCTAGACTGTGTAGACTGTTAAACCTCTCTAGACTGTTAACCTTTCTAGACTGTGTAGACTGTTAACCTCTCTAGACTGTTAACCTTTCTAGACTGTGTAGACTGTTAAACCTCTCTAGACTGTTAACCTCTCTAGACTGTGTAGACTGTTAAACCTCTCTAGACTGTTAACCTCTCTAGACTGTGTATACTGTTAACCTCTCTAGACTGTGTAGACTGTTAACCTCTCTAGACTGTGTAGACTGTTAACCTCTCTAGACCGCACAATTCATTACTGAGGAAATACATCCCTCTCTGAAATGAGACTCGCTCTACTCTATGTAGACTACTAGCAACAGAACTCCCATCTAGCCTTTTTTACATGAATTTGCCACCTTTTGGTACATTTTTGTGGCATTGACACTTTTCAGGACATTTCCTGACTTTTACATTTTCCGGGACATTGCATTTGACAGTTTTCATATACTTTTCTGATGCGGCAGACAGAGGGTTGTGATTGGACAGCAGACGTACCGACACAAAAGCGCCCGGTTGGGTCGAGCAGATAGCCATGTTTACAAATACATTTAAAGCTTCCCTCGTCGTTGATGCACATCCCATTCAAACACATGTTCCTGATCAGACACTCATCCATGTCTGGGGGAAA
Organism: Oncorhynchus clarkii lewisi; assembly: GCF_045791955.1. Lineage (NCBI taxonomy): Eukaryota > Metazoa > Chordata > Actinopteri > Salmoniformes > Salmonidae > Oncorhynchus > Oncorhynchus clarkii. The sequence goes on from NW_027261024.1 coordinate 217,276, forward strand.
GAAAGAAAGAAAGAAAGAAACAAACACACACACACGCACGCACGCACACACACACACACACACATAACATATTAGGACAATATATACAGGTCATAGATAACAATAAGTCTAAATGAATCTAAAACATGTGGGAAAATACTATTAGAATTAATCAAGATTGAGAGAAAGAAAGAATGACAGAAACTGAGAGGCAGAGAGAAAGAGAGAGAGACAGAGAGAGAGAGA
>NW_027261024.1:220000-232500 GCF_045791955.1 Oncorhynchus clarkii lewisi
CTCCCTCCATCCTCCATCCCTCTTTTCCTCCTCCCCTCGCCCTCCTGCCCTCTCCCTCCCCCATCCCTCCCTCCATCCTCCATCCCTCTCTCCCTCCTCCCCTCACCCTCCTGCCCTTTCCCTCCCCATCCCTCTCTCCCTCCTCCATCGATCCATCCCTCACCGATACACTCTCCTCGTGAGTCTAGTCTGAAGCCCATGTTACAGTCACAGCGGTAGCTTCCAGGGGAGGGGACACAGCGGCCGTTCAGACACAGGTTCCTGAATACCGCACACATGTTAGTAATGCTGGTACTGATGTTCTGGGTCTGGATGACTGGAGGGGGAGATGTAGTGGAGAGAGGAGTAAAGGAGAGAGAGGGAGAGGATGAGGGAGAGGGATGTAGAGGAGAGAGGAGTAAAGGAGAGAGAGGGAGAGAGATGAGGGAGAGGGATGTAGAGGAGAGAGGGTAAGGAGAGGGAGGGAGAGGATGAGGGAGAGGGATGTAGTGGAGAGAGGAGTAAAGGAGAGAGAGGGAGAGGATGAGGGAGAGGGATGTAGAGGAGAGAGGAGTAAAGGAGAGAGAGGGAGAGGATGAGGGAGAGGGATGTAGAGGAGAGAGGGGAAGGAGAGAGAAGGAGAGAGAGTGAGAGGGATATAGTGGGGAGAGGGGGAAAGGAGAGAGATGGAGAGGATGAGGGAGAGGGATGTAGAGGGGAGAGGGGAATGGAGAGAGAAGGAGAGAGAGTGAGAGGGATATAGTGGGGAGAGAGGGAAAGGAGAGAGGGAGAGGATGAGGGAGAGGGATGTAGAGGGGAGAGGGGAAGGAGAGAGAAGGAGATAGATGTAGTGGAGAGAGGAGTAAAGGAGAGAGAGGGAGAGGATGAGGGAGAGGGATGTAGAGGGGAGAGGGGAAGGAGAGAGAAGGAGAGAGAGTGAGAGGGATATAGTGGGGAGAGAGGGAAAGGAGAGAGGGAGAGGATGAGGGAGAGGGATGTAGAGGGGAGAGGGGAAGGAGAGAGAAGGAGAGAGATGTAGTGGAGAGAGGAGTAAAGGAGAGAGAGGGAGAGGATGAGGGAGAGGGATGTAGAGGGGAGAGGAGTAAAGGAGAGAGAGGGAGAGGATGAGGGAGAGGGATGTAGAGGGGAGAGGGGAAGGAGAGAGAAGGAGAGGATGAGGGAGAGGGATGTAGAGGAGAGAGGAGTAAAGGAGAGAGAGGGAGAGGATGAGGGAGAGGGATGTAGAGGGGAGAGGGGAAGGAGAGAGAAGGAGAGAGAGTGAGAGGGATATAGTGGGGAGAGGGGGAAAGGAGAGAGATGGAGAGGATGAGGGAGAGGGATGTAGAGGGGAGAGGGGAAAGGAGAGAGAAGGAGAGAGAGTGAGAGGGATATAGTGGGGAGAGAGGGAAAGGAGAGAGGGAGAGGATGAGGGAGAGGGATGTAGAGGGGAGAGGGGAAGGAGAGAGAAGGAGAGAGAGGGAGAGGGATATAGTGGGGAGAGGGGGAAAGGAGAGAGGGAGAGGATGAGGGAGAGGGATGTAGAGGGGAGAGGGGGAGGAGAGAGAAGGAGAGAGAGGGAGAGGGATATAGTGGGGAGAGGGGGAAAGGAGAGAGAGGGAGAGGGATATAGTGGGGAGAGGGGGAAAGGAGAGAGAGGGAGAGGATGAGGGAGAGGGATGTAGTGGAGAGAGGAGTAAAGGAGAGAGAGGGAGAGGATGAGGGAGAGGGATGTAGAGGGGAGAGGAGTAAAGGAGAGAGAGGGAGAGGATGAGGGAGAGGGATGTAGAGGGGAGTGGGGGAAGGAGAGAGAGGGAGAGGATGAGGGAGAGGGATGTAGAGGGGAGAGGAGTAAAGGAGAGAGAGGGAGAGGATGAGGGATAGGGATGTAGAGGGGAGAGGGGGAGGAGAGAGGGATGTAGAGAGGGAGAGGGGAAGGAGAGAGAAGTAGAGGATGAGGGAGAGGGATATAGTGGGGAGAGGGGGAAAGGAGAGAGAGGGAGAGGATGAGGGAGAGGGATGTAGAGGGGAGAGGGGAAAGGAGAGAGAAGGAGAAGAGTGAGAGGGATATAGTGGGGAGAGAGGGAGAGGAGAGAGGGAGAGGATGAGGGAGAGGGATGTAGAGGGGAGAGGGGAAAGGAGAGAGAAGGAGAGAGAGGGAGAGGGATATAGTGGGGAGAGAGGGAAAGGAGAGAGAGGGAGAGGATGAGGGAGAGGGATGTAGAGGGGAGAGGGGAAAGGAGAGAGAAGGAGAGAGAGGGAGAGGGATATAGTGGGGAGAGGGGGAAAGGAGAGAGAAGGAGAGGATGAGGGAGAGGGATGTAGAGGGGAGAGGGGGAAAGGAGAGGGAGGGAGAGGATGAGGGAGAGGGATGCAGAGGGGAGAGGGGGAAAGGAGAGGGAGGGAGAGGGATGTAGTGGGGAGAGGGGGAAAGGAGAGGGAGGGAGAGGATGAGGGAGAGGGATGTAGTGGGGAGAGGGGGAAAGGAGAGAGAGGGAGAGGATGAGGGAGAGGGATGTAGTGGGGAGAGGGGGAAAGGAGAGAGAGGGAGAGGATGAGGGAGAGGGATGTAGTGGGGAGAGGGGGAAGGAGAGGGAGGGAGAGGATGAGGGAGAGGGATGTAGTGGGGAGAGGGGGAAAGGAGAGAGGGAGAGGGAGAGAGAAAAGGGGGGTGAGAGACAGAAAGAGGGGTTACCACATTACCACATTCATAGTCATAAGAGACACTTCATTACACATGCACCTCTAGTAATTATGTTGACCCACTACTGAAGGATTTCTTAACCATTAAGATTGTAATATGACTCTGATCTTAACATGTGAGGAGGCTTCAGGGGTGAGAGGTGAGGGGTAAGAGGTCAGGGTACTACTTACTGGGTCCAGGGTATTGACCTGGTCCAGGCAGAGGCTGGAAAGGGATTGGTGGTCCTGGGTAGGGTGGTCTTGGGTAGATACCTGGGACCTGGGGAACTACTGGTCTTCCCCCTCCCCCGCCTGGGAGAGGCCCTCCTCCACCTGGGAGAGTCCCTCCCCCGCCTGGGAGAGACCCTCCCCCGCCTGGGAGAGGCCCCCCCCCTGGACTGGTCTGCACCTGTGTGCACAGCTTCTGGTACTCATCTAGAGCAGAGAGAGAGACACATAGAAATATGACGAAATAGAGAAGAAACATCTACAGCTAAAGTGAAAATGATTGCTGATTGGACATGAGTACTGGGTCAGTACCTACCAGTCCCTGTCATGGGGCACAACTCAGGACTGGACCCGTCTGACCAGCAGCGCCCACTGTCACAGCAGCACTGTATCTTGGTCAGGAGCTGGGAGTTCTGGTTGGCACAACGCCCGTTCAGCAGGCTGGCATAGCAGTACCCACCCCGGGCATCTGGAGAGAGACAAAACCAGACAACACGTGTTTATGCCAAACACATCCTAGAAATACCCACCATGGATATCTAGAGAGAGAACAGGCTATTGGGATTCTGAGTTAAGTGGGTGAGGGGAAGGGAGTGAGGAAAGAGGAGAGAGGATGGGAGAGAAGGGGGAGAGAGGAAGAGAGACAGAGGAAGATGAGGGGAAGGAGAGGGAGGGAGAGAGAGAGGAGGGGATAAAGGAGGGAAGAGGACAAACATATCAACACAGGGCCAGAGCTTGTTGATGTTCATATTAATGTATAGTATTGGTGGGAAGCAGATAGATATGTCTGGTCCAGCTCTCTCTGTGAAGCGGAAGGCTCATAGCGAACATTCCTTCCTCACAAACATCCTCTCCTGGGGGACTGTGTGTGTGTGTGTGTGTGTGTGTGTGTGTGTGTGTGTGTGTGTGTGTGTGTGTGTGTGTGTGTGTGTGCGTGTGTGTGTGTGTGTGTGTGTGTGTGTGTGTGTGTGTGTGTGTGTGTGTGTGTGTGTGTGTGTGTGTCAATTTGACCACTCTGACCCAAATTCCTGCCGGATCCTTTGTGAGTCGGACTGAACCGATATGGTCCTGATTTACTGCTCTCTCTGGACATATTTGGAGGGGAGTTCCTGGTGTGTGTGTGTGTGTGTTGGCGAGGATGTGTGTGCATGTTCCTAACACGCACGGTCATCAACCCCCTGGCCAGTGGACCATTGCTGTTTCTCATTGGCACACACAAACGCACAAGCATACACACACACACAGACACACACACGCAAAACTGAATGCTTCCTCCACACTGTGTGACTACGCAGAGGCACCTGAGACAGAAAGTGTGTGTACAAACCAGTCTGACGTGATGTCTCCTTCAGACAAGAGAATATCATATATCCCTTTAGTCAGGATACATCCAGTATATCACTATCCCTGTCTGTCTCTCCATGGTCCTGTCTAGTCAGGATACATCCAGTATATCCCTATCCCTGTCTGTCTCTCCATGGTCCTGTCTAGTCAGGATACATACAGTATATCACTATCCTAGTCTCCCTGTCTGACTCCCTGTCTGTCTCCCTGTCTGTCTCCCTGTTTCTCTCTTTCTCCAGCCCCCTTGTCTACCCATGCTGGGTTTATTATAGTCAATAGATCAGCTGTGCTGAGAAGCAGAATGATGTGCTAGCAGAGGTAGAAGAAAGCAGAGGTGGAAAACAGACAAATGGCAACAGAAGAAGTGTCTGTCTGGTCTCCATACTAACAGACCTGTCTGTCTGCATGGTCTCTCATGGTGTGCAGAGTTGTGTTTAAGGCATTAGCCAGAGACAGAGAGAGAGAGAGAGAGAGAGAGAGAGAGAGAGAGAGAGAGAGGGAGAGAGAGAGAGAGAGAGAGAGAGAGAGAGAGAGAGAGAGAGACAGGGAGAGGGTGAGAGAGACTGAAAGAGAGAGAGACAGAGAGAGAAAGCTCTTTCGCAGCTCCTATAATGAAGCAGCAGGAAGAAGGAGGTATGCAGGTATGCACAGTGAGCACAGTGTGACATTACACCCCCCATCTCCTCTACTCTGTTCTCCTTCACTCTGCATTCAGAGAAAATAGCTCATTGTAGTGGAATTAGAGTGAAGCGACTACTGACCTAAATACTAACGGCTGGAAGTCTGGACAACGTTCAACTCCCCTCTCTCTTCCCTCTGCTCTCTGCCTCAGCCAGTGAGGAAGGACGGGGGAAGAGAGAGGGGGTAGAGAGAAAGATACACAGAGAGGGAGAGAGAGGAGAGCAAGAGAGAGAGAGAGTTGAGCCGTGGCCAGCCTAGCAGACTGTAGTGCTAAAGGCTCCTCATTACCAGACTTATTGACTTACAGGGACCAGACTCTCTCTCTCTCTGTCTCTCCCTCTCTGACGTTCTCTCTCTGGCTGGCTAAAGAACAGCTGGTAGAGTTCCAGGTAGAGGGCAAAGTAAAGAACAGCTGGTAGAGTTCCAGGTAGAGAGCAGAGTAAACAACAGCTGACAGAGTTCCAGGTAGAGAGCAGAGTAAATAACAGCTGGTAGAGTTCCAGGTAGAGAGCAGAGTAAACAACAGCTGGTAGAGTTCCAGGTAGAGAGCAGAGTAAACAACAGCTGGTAGAGTTCCAGGTAGAGAGCAGAGTAAAGAACAGCTGGTAGAGTTCCAGGTAGAGAGCAGAGTAAATAACAGCTGGTAGAGTTCCAGGTAGAGAGCAGAGTAAACAACAGCTGGTAGAGTTCCAGGTAGAGAGCAGAGTAAAGAACAGCTGGTAGAGTTCCAGGTAGAGAGCAGAGTAAACAACAGCTGGTAGAGTTCCAGGTAGAGAGCAGAGTAAATAATAGCTGGTAGAGTTCCAGGTAGAGAGCAGAGTAAACAACAGCTGGTAGAGTTCCAGGTAGAGAGCAGAGTAAACAACAGCTGGTAGAGTTCCAGGTAGAGAGCAGAGTAAACAACAGCTGGTAGAGTTCCAGGTAGAGAGCAGAGTAAACAACAGCTGGTAGAGTTCCAGGTAGAGAGCAGAGTAAACAACAGCTGGTAGAGTTCCAGGTAGAGAGCAGAGTAAACAACAGCTGGTAGAGTTCCAGGTAGAGAGCAGAGTAAACAACAGCTGGTAGAGTTCCAGGTAGAGAGCAGAGTAAACAACAGCTGGTAGAGTTCCAGGTAGAGAGCAGAGTAAACAACAGCTGGTAGAGTTCCAGGTAGAGAGCAGAGTAAACAACAGCTGGTAGAGTTCCAGGTAGAGAGCAGAGTAAACAACAGCTGGTAGAGTTCCAGGTAGAGAGCAGAGTAAACAACAGCTGGTAGAGTTCCAGGTAGAGAGCAGAGTAAACAACAGCTGGTAGAGTTCCAGGTAGAGAGCAGAGTAAAACCAGGCTGTTGGTACAGTATGGAGGAGGAGGCTTACCTATACACCTGGAGCCATCCACTGGAGTGTAGTAGCCCTGAGAACACCTGCAGAAGTAACTGCCCACCGTGTTGGAACACTCTCCTCCACTACACAGACCTGGGATGCTAGAACACTCATCTAGATCTGGAGAGAGGAGAGGAGAGGAGAGGAGAGGAGAGGAGAGGCATAAATCGTTATTATTACCAAATTGCAATGTGTTTCACAGCATGTAGACATACAGACAACAACTGTGGTGATAATCAACTGTGACAAGACTAAAGTGGACTGGACTGCAGCGTTTAAGAGCGCGGCTTCAACACGTTAGCCATGACAATGTGAAGAACTGTGTCACAGGATATTGGAGTGTTTATTGTAGTGTATATTGGAGTGTTTGTCAGACAGCTAACCACTGACTGTATTTCACATCCATGGCAGTTCAGAAATATATCTGAAACGGTTTTGACACAGGACAGTTTTCCTGCCATTATTTCTGGGCATAAAACCGTGCATACTTTTACCCTGCAAATTAGCACTACAAACCCTGCAGAACACTGAAAAGCAACCCTGCTCTGGCTGCTGGTCTGAATCAGTCCTGTTACAACTTGTCTGTCTTCTTTGTTAATGGGCCAATATTATTCACAGTTTTAATATCTGCTAGAATAAGGCTTTATTCATGTAAGTCTCAAGGAAACACTCAGGTTTTTATTCTGAAGAGTCTGGTTCTTTAACAGGACAGTCATAATATAACCTCCGTCTTCTGGTGTTCCACAGAAGGACGGCCATGCTCTCACACCTGGGTTCAAATAGTACTGAAACAGAAGGACGGCCATGCTCTCACACCTGGGTTCAAATAGTACTGAAACAGAGGGACGGCCATGCTCTCACACCTGGGTTCAAATAGTACTGAAACAGAGGGACGGCCATGCTCTCACAACTGGGTTCAAATAGTACTGAAACAGAGGGACGGCCATGCTCTCACACCTGGGTTCAAATAGTACTGAAACAGAGGGACGGCCATGCTCTCACACCTGGGTTCAAATAGTACTGAAACAGAGGGACGGCCATGCTCTCACACCTGGGTTCAAATAGTACTGAAACAGAGGGACGGCCATGCTCTCACACCTGGGTTCAAATAGTACTGAAACAGAGGGACGGCCATGCTCTCACACCTGGGTTCAAATAGTACTGAAACAGAGGGACGGCCATGCTCTCACACCTGGGTTCAAATAGTACTGAAACAGAGGGACGGCCATGCTCTCAGACCTGGGCTCAAATAGTACTGAAACAGAGGGACGGCCATGCTCTCACACCTGGGTTCAAATAGTACTGAAACAGAGGGACGGCCATGCTCTCAGACCTGGGTACTGAAAATAATTTCAAAAGCTGTATCTGTGCTTGATTGAGCCTTTAGCAACGGAGCAAATAGGAAAGTCACAACCCCCACCCACCTGGAACTCCAGACAAGGCTAAAACAAACGCTCAACAAACGCTCAACAAATGCTTAACAAACGCTCAACAAACGCTAAATGATTTCAAATCAAATGTATTTATAAAGCCCTTCTTACATCAGCTGATGTCACAAAGTGCTGTACAGAAACCCAGCCTAAAACCCCAAACAGCAAGCAATGCAGGTGTAGAAGCATGGTGGCTAGGAAAAACTCCCTAGAACGGCCAGAACCTAGAGAGGAACCAGGCTATGAGGGGCTATGAGGGGTGGCCAGTCCTCTTCTGGCTGTGCTGGGTGAAGATTATAACAGAACATGGCCAAGATGTTCAAATGTTCCTAGATGACCAGCAGGGTCAAATAATAATAATCACATTGGTTGTCGAGGGTACAACAGGTCAGCACCTCAGGAGTAAATGTATTTGAGCCCAGGTCTGCATTCTGTACCACTCTGCTAGGGCGACCATAGATGAATGTGTCTGCATTCTGTACCACTATGCTAGGGCGACCATAGATTAATGTGTCTGCATTCTGTACCACTCTGCTAGGGCGACCATAGATGAATGTGTCTGCATTCTGTACCAGTATGCTAGGACGACCATAGATGAATGTGTCTGCATTCTGTACCACTCTGCTAGGCCGACCATAGATGAATGTGTCTGCATTTTGTACCACTCTGCTAGGGCGACCATAGATGAATGTGTCTGCATTCTGTACCACTCTGCTAGGGCGACCATAGATGAATGTGTCTGCATTCTGTACCACTCTGCTAGGGCGACCATAGATGAATGTGTCTGCATTCTGTACCACTCTGCTAGGGCGACCATAGATGAATGTGTCTGCATTCTGTACCACTATGCTAGGGCGACCATAGATGAATGTGTCTGCATTTTGTACCACTCTGCTAGGGCGACCATAGATGAATGTGTCTGCATTCTGTACCACTATGCTAGGGCGACCATAGATGAATGTGTCTGCATTCTGTACCACTCTGCTAGGGCGACCATAGATGAATGTGTCTGCATTCTGTACCACTCTGCTAGGACGACCATAGATGAATGTGTCTGCATTCTGTACCACTATGCTAGGGCGACCATAGATGAATGTGTCTGCATTCTGTACCACTCTGCTAGGACGACCATAGATGAATGTGTCTGCATTCTGTACCACTCTGCTAGGGCGACCATAGATGAATGTGTCTGCATTCTGTACCACTCTGCTAGGGCGACCATAGATGAATGTGTCTGCATTCTGTACCACTCTGCTAGGGCGACCATAGATTAATGTGTCTGCATTTTGTACCACTCTGCTAGGGCGACCATAGATGAATGTGTCTGCATTCTGTACCACTCTGCTAGGGCGACCATAGATGAATGTGTCTGCATTCTGTACCACTATGCTAGGGCGACCATAGATGAATGTGTCTGTATTCTGTACCACTATGCTAGGGCGACCATAGATGAATGTGTCTGCATTCTGTACCACTATGCTAGGGCGACCATAGATGAATGTGTCTGCATTCTGTACCACTATGCTAGGACGACCATAGATGAATGTGTCTCTATTCAGCCCTCACCAAGGGTAGGTCCTCACACTGACATGAAGAGAGTTAGATCTGTAGTTCAATCTGCTCCTTTAAATGTACATTAAACCAGATGAATTCTGATCTGATTCAATTCAATCAAATGAAATTAAGTGGCTTAGAGAAAGTAGAGAGCAGGTTTGATTTAATGAGGGATAATGTCAGAGTAGTGTATGGAGGTAGTGATGTAGGGGATGTGTTTGGTCTGTTTCCCTACACTGATCATTATAACATCCTGACTGACGCTGCAACAACCACAACTCATCCCAAACGCCTTTCAACTCTGGCTTTTACCGGATACAATTAGGGAATGCCAAACTAACAAAGTTATTTGAAATCCCAGAGTATGGGTGACAGGGAGAAATGAAAGAAGTACATTGTATCTAGTGTATGTGACACAGTAGCCCTGAGGACGTTCAGAGTGAACACTGAATACTGAATGCTGAATAAACATATTCCTTATACTGAGTAAAGTTGACTCCTTACACTGAATATTTGCTTCTGACAAAATATGACCTTTAAATGACCTTTAAATGTTCTGATATACATGTAAGTATGAGTCTGAGTCTGACTTGTGTGTGTGTGTGTGTGTGTGTATGCGCGCGCATGTGTGTGTGTGCATGTGTGTGTGCTTGCGCATGTGTGTGTGTGTGCGTGCGTGTGTGTGTGTGGTCTTACCTTCACATTTCTGTGTGATCTCATTGAACTTGTGTCCAGCAGGACAGTTACACTGGAAGGATCCCACAGTGTTGATACAGTTCCCACCCTGACACAGACCTGGGATGGCCTGGCACTCATCCACATCTACACACACAGAACACACTGTTAGCAACACAGTATACACACATATGTTTACTATCCTTGTGGAGACCAAACAATGTATTCCCAATCAAAACCCTATTTTTACTAACCCTAACACTTAACCTAACTCTAACCCCAAATTCTAACCCTAAACCTAACCCCTAACCCTATCCCTAATTCTAACCCTAACCCCTAACCCTAACCCCAAACTCTAACCCTAAACCTAACCCCTAACCCTATCCCTAATTCTAACCCTAACCCCTAACCCTAACCCTAAACTCTAACCCTAAACCTAACCCCTAACCCTATCCCTAATTCTAACCCTAACCCCTAACTCTAACCCCAAACTCTAACCCTAAACCTAACCCCTAACTCTATCTCTAATTCTAACCCCTAACCCTAACCCCAAACTCTAACCCTAAACCTAACCCCTAACCCTATCACTAGTTCTTACCCTTACCCTAATCCCTAACCCTAACCCCAAACTCTAACCCTAATCCCTAACTCCTAACCCCTAACCCTTAACCCATCCCTAATTCTAACCCTAACCCTAACCCCTAACCCTAACCCCTAACCCTTACCCCTAACCCTAACCCTATCCCTAATTCTTACCCTAACCCTAAACCTAATCCCTAACCCTAACCCCAAACTCTAACCCTGAACCTAACCCCTAACCCTATCCCTAATTCTAACCCTAAACCAAACCCCTAACCCTATGCCTAACCCTAACCCTAACCCTTACCCCTAACCATATCCCTAATTTTAACCCTAACCCTAACCCTAACCCTAACCCTAACCCTAACCCTAGGATTTCTGGTCCCCATAAGGTTAGTAAAACCAAAAACAAACACACAAGCTCACACATCCCCACATACTCACCCACCCACATACACCCACACTCATACTGTACACCCACACACCCACACTCATACACCCGCCCACATACACCCACACTCATACACCCACACTCATACACCCACCCACATACACCCACACTCATACAAATGAACAGAATACACAGTCCGTCCCAGTGAGTGAGAGCAGGGTGGAGATCGTCCCATTGAGTGAGAGCAGGGTGGAGATCGTCCCAGTGAGTGAGAGCAGGGTGGAGATCGTCCCAGTGAGTGAGAGCAGGGATGAGATCGTCCCAGTGAGTGAGAGCAGGGTGGAGATCGTCCCAGTGAGTGAGAGCAGGGTGGAGATCGTCCCAGTGAGTGAGAGCAGGGTGGAGATCGTCCCAGTGCATGAGAGTAGGGAGGAGATTGTCCCAGTGCGTGAGAGCAGGGTGGAGATCGTCCCAATGCATGAGAGCAGGGTGGGGATCGTCCCAGTGAGTGAGAGAAGGGTGGAGATCGTCCCAGTGAGTGAGAGCAGGGTGGAGATTGTCCCAGTGAGTGAGAGCAGGGTGGAGATCGTCCCAGTGCATGAGAGCAGGGTGGAGATCGTCTCAGTGAGTGAGAGCAGGGTGGAGATCGTCCCAGTGCATGAGAGCAGGGTGGAGATCGTCTCAGTGAGTGAGAGCAGGGTGGAGATCGTCCCAGTGCATGAGAGCAGGGTGGAGATCGTCCCAGTGAGTGAGAGCAGGGTGGAGATCGTCCCAGTGAGTGAGAGCAGGGTGGAGATCGTCCCAGTGAGTGAGAGTAGGGTGGAGATCGTCCCAGTGCGTTAGAGCAGGGTGGAGATCGTCCCAGTGCGTTAGAGCAGGGTGGAGATCGTCCCAGTACGTGAGATCTTCTTGTTTAGAGTTCTCTTGGGGTTGTGTATGTCTGAGCTCACACACTCACTCTTCCAAACACTTACCATCCCAACCTTGCTCTGTATGCATATGCACACACACACACACACACACACACACACACACACACACACACACACACACACACACACACACACACACACACACACACACACACACACACACACACACACACACACACACACACACACACACACACACAGGGAGTAGTAAATCAGAGTACAGCCTCTGCTATGCTACGTCCCTCAGCCAGACGAGGAGAGAGAGAAGAGAGGGTAGAATAGAGAACAAGAGACCCTGTCCTTAGGTCTCAGCTTCTATCCTCAGCCTCAGGCCCTCAGCCCCTGTCCTCAGGCCCTCAGCCCCTGTCCTCAGGCCTCAGCCCCTGTCCTCAGGCCTCAGCCTCTGTCCTCAGGCCTCAGCCCCTGTTCTCAGGCCTCAGCCCCTGTCCTCAGGCCTCAGCTCCTGTCCTCAGGCCTCAGCTCCTGTCCTCAGGCCTCAGCCTTGATAACAGTCATCTATAGTCTCTTCACTCTGTCCAGCTTGATAACAGTCATCTATAGTCTCTTCACTCTGTCCAGCTTGATCAGGCCTCAGCCTATGTCCTCAGGCCTCAGCCCCTGTCCTCAGGCCTCAGCCCCTGTCCTCAGGTCTCAGCTTCTGTCCTCA
>NW_027261024.1:245000-252500 GCF_045791955.1 Oncorhynchus clarkii lewisi
TCTTCACAAAAAAATACAGTTTTATATCTTTATGTTTGAAGCCTGAAATGTGGCAAAAGGTCGCAAAGTTCAAGGGGGCCGAATACTTTCGCAAGGCACTGTATGTACAGTATGTACACTATATATACAAATGAGTGGATTCTATTGCAGCCACACCCGTTGCTGACAGGTGTATAAATCTCCATAGACAAATATTGGCAGTAGAATGGCCTTACTGAAGAGCTCAGTGACTTTCAACGTGGCACCGTCATAGGATGTCATTTTTCCAAAAGTCAGTTTGTCACATTTCTGTGAAGAGGTTTACATGGCCGAGCAGCAGCACACAAGCCTAAGATCACCATGCGCAATGCCAAGCGTCGGCTGGAGTGGTGTGAAGTTCGCCACCATTGGACTCTGGAGCAGTATAAACGCGTTCTCTGGAGTGATGAATTCCGCTTCACCATCTGGCAGTCCAACGGACAAATCTGGGTTTGGTGGATGCCAGGAGAACCGCACCTGCCCGAATGCATGGTGCCAACTGTTGAGGAAGGCCCTTTCCTGTTTCAGCATGACAATGCCCCCATGCACAATACGAGGTCCATACAGAAATGTTTTGTCGAGATCGGTGTGGAAGAACTTGACTGGCCTGCACAGAGCCCTGACCTCAACCCCATCAAGCATCTTTGGGATGAATTGGAATGCCGACTGCGAGACAGGCCTAATCGCCCAACATCAGCGTCCAACCGCATAAATGCTCATTGTTGAATGGAAGCAAGTCCCTGCAGCAATGTTCCAACATCTAGTGGAAAGCCTTCCCAGAAGAGTGGAGGCTGTTATAGCAGCAAAGGGGGGACCAACTCCATATTAATGGCCATGACTTTGGAATGAGATGTTGGACGAGCAGTATGTACACTATGTATGTGTGTGCGTGTTTGAGTGTGCGTGTGTGCATGCGTTCCTCAGCTGGTTGAGTTCTAAGCCCAGTATCAGGGTGGGACAGTCTCTAGGGACAGACACACACACAAACAGAACACACACACACATTGTACCCTGTGTCAGCTCTATCTGAGCAGGGGAAGGACCAAATAATTTCAGATAAACAGAGAGCTTCACCCCAGAACCAAATCTGTCCTGTCAGTTATCAGTAACCCTGAAGGAAAGTAGCAGAGGCAAGGGGACCATTTCAGAGTAAAGACGCAGCCCATCTGTGTGTGAGGAGGACAGCAATTAGTGTCCTGCTGTTAAACTAAATATTATCTTTACAAGGTCACTGCTACAACCTCCAGGGGTCACACCATCGCTAGAGACAGAGACCTACGTACGTCTTGCATCTCTTCGTGTGTGTGTGTGTGTGTGTGTGTGTGTGTGTGTGTGTGTGTGTGTGTGTGTGTGTGTGTGTGTGTGTGTGTGTGTGTGTGTGTGTGTGTGTGTGTGTGTGTGTGTGTGTGTGTGTGTGTGTGTGTACATGTTTTCTAAGGAGTTACTTTTGTGTCATTAATCTCAAGAAAAGCATCTGAAATCGAGAACCAAATTCTTAGTGCTGCCAACAATAATAATGATATTGAAAGCAAAACATAAATCCAAAAGTATCATTTTTAAACGCGCACACTAATTAATTGTAAATGAATGCAATAGTTTTAAATGAAACATTTTCAATAAAAACTTGATCGTGATCAAATGCCTCCCTCTTCGCCTACAATCATTTTTCTGCCGTTTCAAGTTTGGCACATTCCAACAGCACCCCACCCTGCATCCCACTGATGGTTTGCCTCTGGAGCTAAACAGGGTTGGTCCTGGTTGGTCCCTGGATGGGAGACCAGATGTTACTGGAAGTGGTGCTGGAGGCCAGTAGGGGCACCCTTCCCTCTAGTCTTTCTCTGTGTCATTAAACATCCCACCTATCAAAACATGATGTGGAGATAATACTCCAAAACTGGTTGACCAATAAGGATGCATCAACTATGCTACCCTCTAAGCCCCGCCTACATGGAATGGATTTATATAGAGCCTTTATACTGAAGTACTTTCTGTTTTTTATGTCTTTCAATATCATTATCTTTATTTGCAATAGTAACTCCACAGTGTTTTACCAGAGTTCAGAGCACACCAGGACGCTGGTGGGGGCAACCAACAGCAAACATCCAATAGACCTGGACATTTTCCAGACCTCAGTCTTTCAGCAGATGTGGAAAATAACCGTCATTTAGGAACACAGCGTGACAGGCGCAGTGTTCAACAACAAACCATGTTCTGGACAATAAAACACACTGTTGTGTATGAAGCAAACATGTCACGCTATCAACACTGTCAGCTGTCCTCATTCTGAGAACATGTCAATTCTGACAGACAGACAGACAGACAGACAGACAGACAGACAGACAGACAGACAGACAGAGGTATAAATGAGAACTGTGATCCTACCTCTCTCACACTGTGCCCCCGTGAAGCCGTAGGTACAAACACAGCGGTTAGGAGCCACACACCGTCCTCCATTCTGACAACCTGTCTCACACACCGCTGCATGGGAGAGAGAAAGACAGAAATACACCAGGGATCTCAGGTTAGGATCCCACCTATAGTGTTTATACAGTGTTTATACAGGTGGCTGGCTGTATATTGGTTGTACAGTGGTTGTGTAGAGGTTGTGTAATAGTTGTGTAGTGGTTGTAAAGTGGTCGTATAATGGTTGTATTGTGTGTATATAGTGGTTGTGTGTATATAGAGGTTCTTACGTTGACCACAGTGGTTTCCCACGTATCCTTTCTGACACTGGCAGTGGTCATCAGCACAGCTCCCACCGTTCATACAGCGGATGTTACAGTTTTGGACTGGTGGGGGTTGGGAGGGAGGGAGGGAGGGAGGGAGGGGGGAGGAGAGAGAGAGAGAGAGAGAGAGAGGGAGAGAGAGAGAGAGAGAGAGAGAGGGGGGGGGGGAGAGAGAGAGAGAGAGGGGGGGGGAAGACATGCGAGAAAAGAGAGAGAGAGAGGGGGGAAGATATGCGAGCAGAGAGAGAGAGGATGGAGAGAAGGGTGGAGACAGAGAGAAAGAGAGAGAGAGAGAGAGAGAGAGAGAGAGAGAGGGAGAGAGAGAGAGAGAGAGAGAGAGAGAGAGAGAGAGAAAGGGAGTGAGGGGGGGTTTGTTAAAGTCAGTGTACAAAACCCATACACCCACACCAGACCCCCTCCCCCTCACACACACACACACACACACACCAGGTTAAGCTTACAATACAAACACACAGATAGGGCTACACTTTCAATACAAATGCACCAAAGTTCCTTACGAATTGTGTTTATCATAAATCCCATTCAGATATAATATTCGCTCAAATTGATTGTGTGAAAACAGATGAGCACACGGCCCAACACTGCTCTGAGCTGCTCTACTCAACGCTGCAACAAGCATTAGTAGATGTTGACTATGGAACTCTTCCAACACACACACCCATTCTGCCCTGAGACTGAACAATCAGCTTCACAGTTCAGCTGCTATTCAAGGGAGAGCAGCACGGCAAAATAGATCAATTCTTCATGAGCTCTGTGGTGTACTGTATGGTGGGTTGTTTTTGGAGAGTTATGTTAAGTTTTGGTGGTGTTGTTGCACATTTTAGATTCTGTGCAGCTAGTCTTTTCAGTAGGCAAGAAACAGGAGAACACTTTTTGAAACAGAGTGAAACAGGGAGGTACTACCTGAACCTGTTCAATAAGAAAGGCTCACTTTAATTTCTCTGTTTCAAAGTATTTTGCTACGGTGTGCCCTACTGAACACCACCCTGCTCCCAGCACACACACTCTAACACAACCAGGGAGGGAGAACCCTGAGACAGGATATAACATCATCCAATAGTCATGGTAGAAACCACAAAACAATCTGGACTGTAGCAATCACTGCCAAAACAACAGCCTCCCTCCTCCCTCCATCCCGCCCACCCTCCCTCCTAGTCCATCAGCTCTAACAGCCTCCCTCCTAGTCCATCAGCTCTAACAGCCTCCCTCCTAGTCCATCAGCTCTAACAGCCTCCCTCCTAGTCCATCAGCTCTAACAGCCTCCCTCCTAGTCCATCAGCTCTAACAGCCTCCCTCCTAGTCCATCAGCTCTAACAGCCTCCATCCTAGTCCATCAGCTCTAACAGCCTCCCTCCTAGTCCATCAGCTCTAACAGCCTCCATCCTAGTCCATCAGCTCTAACAGCCTCCCTCCTAGTCCATCAGCTCTAACAGCCTCCCTCCTAGTCCATCAGCTCTAACAGCCTCCCTCCTAGTCCATCAGCTCTAACAGCCTCCCTCCTAGTCCATCAGCTCTAACAGCCTCCCTCCTAGTCCATCAGCTCTAACAGCCTCCCTCCTAGTCCATCAGCTCTAACAGCCTCCCTCCTAGTCCATCAGCTCTAACAGCCTCCCTCCTAGTCCATCAGCTCTAACAGCCTCCCTCCTAGTCCATCAGCTCTAACAGCCTCCCTCCTAGTCCATCAGCTCTAACAGCCTCCCTCCTAGTCCATCAGCTCTAACAGCCTCCCTCCTAGTCCATCAGCTCTAACAGCCTCCCTCCTAGTCCATCAGCTCTAACAGCCTCCCTCCTAGTCCATCAGCTCTAACAGCCTCCCTCCTAGTCCATCAGCTCTAACAGCCTCCCTCCTAGTCCATCAGCTCTAACAGCCTCCCTCCTAGTCCATCAGCTCTAACAGCCTCCCTCCTAGTCCATCAGCTCTAACAGCCTCCCTCCTAGTCCATCAGCTCTAACAGCCTCCCTCCTAGTCCATCAGCTCTAACAGCCTCCCTCCTAGTCCATCAGCTCTAACAGCCTCCCTCCTAGTCCATCAGCTCTAACAGCCCAGCCCTGCAGCTCTCCAACTCTGTAACTCTGAATCTCAGTTCTCCAGAGAAGGAAACAGAACAGATTTCTGCATCTGAGTTCTCTGTTTCACACCTCTCAACACCAGACATTGTTTATGCTGCCAAGTGGGAAAAATATTACAAATATGCCGGTTCCCATGTTGCAGACTTCAGTGATGTGTAACAGTGGATGTCTTTTTTAAATCCACAGAGGAGAGTTAGGGAAGCAGAGGGATGGGGCGTGGTGGACCTAGACTTGGCTGACTGGGTCCAAGAAACATTTCTCATACATGGATCTAGAATATCTATTATCTGTTTCATATGTTGAAGTCCTTGTTAGTAAAGGCAGTGAAAGGCCTTTGAAATGGAAGAATGGACACCAGGCTAAAGTAAGGTGGTGATAGACTACAGTCAGATGTGGGCTGGGGTGTGGTGGGCCTGGGGATAAGGCTGTTCCTTCCTAAACACAGTTCACATTTATCTGGCTCATACAGGGAAACTAAGGGCTGGATTCATTCAGTAGATCAGCGTTATAGCTGCTTTTGCGGAGACCGCATTCTCAGTAAACCCTCTATATGTCATCTCAATCAAAAATGACCTTCACATTTCAACCGCACTACAATGCAGATGTTCGGCGCTACGGACTGAATCCAGCCCTAAAGCTTTTAAAGACAAAGTCCCTGTAAAGCAGTGTTCTATCTGAATGTGTAGAGATACGGTTGATAGACACTGTTGTACATCATTCTAGCTTATTGTTCTGCTCTGGTGTTGGTCTGACAGTACCTGACATGGATCCACAAGAAGGAGAGATGGATCCGGTGGGACAGGTACACATGTTGGGTCTGGAGCAGAACCCGTCTCCACACGAGCTCCGACAGATAGCTGCAGAGGACCAGAGAGACAACACATGTCAGTACAACACACACACCTCAGATCCACACACAGTCTGCATGGATCTATAAACACAGTCATCTGAGTTGATTATGAGGAGGAGAGATTCTCCTAATCTTACAGGACAGCACATTCAAACGTTATGCCCATAGGGCCTAGAGTTTGTGCAGGTCAGGTTACCTGGTTAGGAAAAACTATGGTCCCTCTAGTCTACAACAGAATGGTTTTTATTGGCTGTCACTAGCTTCTCCCCCTTCAGTCTCTCACTGTAGAGTTGACCATCCCAGCTAACCAGAAGAGAGACCTCATCAGCAGCTTTCATTTGAGACATACAACTCCTGTTGGCCAAATATGTCTGTTCTGTTGCTCAGCCCTCATCATGGCTGGTATGGGGTTTAGTACTGTAATACTGGAGTCCATCTGGTAGGACTGTGGTGCTGCTATTTTCTACCCAGTATTCACTACTTTTGGGTGGTCATACAGTACAGACTTAACAACCCCCCCCAGTCCAGTCCAGTCAGGTAGAGGGAGACAGGGAGCCTGGGGAGAGTGACCCTGTGTCCCAAGACTCCACTGCTAAACAATGTCATTAGAGGCAGGCAGGCAGGCAGGCAGGCAGGCAGGCAGGCAGGCAGGCAGGCAGGCAGCCAGGCCGCAATCACAATCCCAATCACACAGTCCTGTGCAACCCACCACCCTGCTACGGGCTTCCTGAACCCAACTCTGATACAAGTTCCCTGCTTTCCTGAGAGAGAGAGAGAGAGAGAGAGAGAGAGAGAGAGAGAGAGAGAGAGAGAGATGCCTGCTACTCTCTGGCCAGGGCAAAATAACATCTCAGAGAGTAGACCCATTCAGACTCAGGAGACAAACTGACATCACCTTTCATTTGACTGAAGTATCCACTGTTTCACTTCTCTGATCTGAACAGTTCAGGCTCACTTTAACCCTGCCTGGCATTATAGCATATCATGTTGGTCCCACGCACATACTGTATAGTAAGTAGCCTACGGACTGGGGTCATTGGCAGCTTGAGGGTTAAACACCTTCAGTACGTTTTGATTTACAGTCTTATCAGAGTATGACGGGATAGCTAAGTCTTAATGAGTTAGTTATCTCAGAGCCATGCTGTGTCTGGCTAAGCTAATTGGACAAACAGCACTAGCTGCCCATAGAGAGAGCTGGGCCGCCTCCCTACTGCGCCACAGGACATTGTGGGCCAGGACCACAGCGTTCTGGAACAGGACCGGGTTTGGGCCCGCCCACCAGCCTGGCTCAGACACAAACACACTAACCTCATAGTGTTACAAGCACTCATCATACTATACTCAACACTACACAGTACACCCTGCCTTACCTTCACAGACATATTACTATGAGACAGTCAGTACACCCTGCCTTACCTTCACAGACATATTACTATGAGACAGTCAGTACACCCTAACTTACCTACACAGACATATTACTATGAGACAGTCAGTACACCCTGCCTTACCTTCACATACATATTACTATGAGACATACAGTACACCCTAACTTACCTACACAGACATATTACTATGCACAATATGTTAGGCTTCCCAAGAACACATTTGCCCATATACATTAACTACAAACAGCACAGAACAAATAGTAATATACAGTACCATTGGGTTTAGAAAACCATGGTGTGTAGATAAGAGACAGTAGACAGAAAACAGACAGAGACTCACGGACGATGCACTGGTTGCCCCCGGTCAGAGTCTTCCATCCTGGACAGCAGTAGGAGTTGAAACGAGAGCCACAGACATTGGGCCTGCGGA
>NW_027261024.1:257500-260000 GCF_045791955.1 Oncorhynchus clarkii lewisi
CAGTGGTAGTAATGACCTGACCAGTAGACCACAGCAGTAGACCTACAGAGGTAGTAATGACCTGACTAATAGACCACAGCAGTAGGACCTACAGAGGTAGTAATGACCTGACCAGTAGACCACAGCAGTAGGGCCTACAGTGGTAGTAATGACCTGACTAGTATACTAGATTCTTATTGAACATGCACTAGTGAGGGAGAATGAGGATGTTTATAATCCTGTAGATGATATATTAAGTAAGCAACTAACATCTCCCTCATCAATACAGAGTGATATATAATGTAGAACTACATGCATGACACTGTGACAGGTTAACTACCTACAGAACACATATGTTTAAAACGTATGGACTATAATGATGTAGTAATGACAGACAATTAGTAACAACTTCATTAGACTATGCCTACAAGGTGTAAATGAAGGTAAGGTGCTGGTGACTGTCTCATAAGGGATAAGTGATAATAGATAGAGCCATTGCCTACCCTTTGAGGACGTCTGTCCCTCCTCCCCTCCGCTTGGCCCGGCTGGCTCTGGGTTGGGTCGGAGTCTGCCTGGCCGGCTCGCTGTCTACAGTTAATAACGGCAAAGACACCAGCTCGCCTTCGGTAAGTCTAGCTTCTCCTCCGGTTCCCCCAGCCTGCTCAGCCTCAGCCCCGCCAGGCTCCGTCCACAGCGAAAGGACCGCGACCAGACCCACCGCCAGCCTCACCAGCCGCCCCCGACACATTGCCACAGGCCTGGTGATCTTCTCACAAGTTCACAATATCTCCACTTTTTGGTCAAAAAAACTGTTGTATTTTCGGTTTTAAGTCGCGCTTCTTTCTCCTAAATCCAACGGGGCTCAGGGAAATAGTCCAGAGTCAAGCTGCAAAAAAAAATATCAGATTGTTTTTCAGAAACAAGCAGAGAAATGTGCAGCGCAGAAGATGCTGCAATTTGGAAAAAAATAACTGGGCTATGATACTTTTCTATCGACACTACGACTGTCGCACGGAATGCATCTCTGGCAGATGTTGAAGTTACAGACGAAGTATCTAACAATAATTTGTATAAATAATGCAAATAGTCCAATAAGAACATAAGTGGTACTTCAAGTTTGTTTTAATTAAAATCTAAAAGCATTGTGCAATTAATTGCGCAGGAGAAAATGCCTACCTTCTCTCCACAGCTGGAGACAGTCGTCAAAGCAGACGAGGCGCAGTACCCCACGTACTTGCTGTTCCAGAATAAACGACTTCAAGAAAAGAAGAAGAATCATGGAAAATAACCTCCAGGGACAAAATCTAATTGTCAATAGTCTAGCAATGTGTTCTCTCTTTATTAAATCCGACACATCCGAGATGATCAGGATGCCTCGATTCTGAATGGCGTGATCAGAGGCGTTGAGACATTCTACACTATAGGTGGAGAGAGGCGTTGAGACATTCTACAGTAGCCGTGGAGAAGATAGGTCTTCTTCCCTCTCTTTCTCCCCTGCTCTCTTTCTCTCCCTGTCTCTCACACAGCCAAACTCACTCACTCCCCATCCCTGCCCTCCTCAACTTTCCCCAAAAGGTTTTTGTCCTCTCGCGATACATACATTCCAGTCAAGCAAGGGTCCACTACCGTTACAGTTAGAAACACAACGTTAATGTTATAGCGCCATAGCGAGAGGGTGAGACACTTCATACAGCATTAGCACTTAGAGGTTTGTTAGAATAATGTAAAGAGTAAAGACACCTACTTTGTTTTCAGCAGGTAAGATAGGCCTATGTGATTGTGATAGAGCAAAACTCATCCATGATATTTAAAGCACAGTGTAACCAGGACAAGCCTAATCTCAGAACACATACCTTACATTTTGGTAATTACCATTTATGTTACATAGTCTGTCCACTGTGCAAGCTTTACACTGCATACATTTAATGACAATATTGAGTAAAACCACAGAAGACAGTTTTAACAAACAGTGTGGAGGTGGAAGGTGGTCATGTAAGGACACCTGTTGTGTCTGTGAGCAGGTTGAAAACCATTTGGAACTGATTGGAATCATTTGGGATTGTTCAGAATGAACAGGACCTTTTGCAATGTGTTCTGAGACTCCACCACTCAGAGGTAATATCACTATGCTCTTTAATTAAACATCTCAACAACCCAGCCCACACGTCTCTTTCTCTCTCTCTCTCTCTTTCTCTACCACAAAGTGTATCAGGGAAGGTCAGAGTCTTTGTGTGTGTGTGTGTGTGTGTGTGTGTGTGTGTGTGTGTGTGTGTGTGTGTGTGTGTGTGTGTGTGTGTGTGTGTGTGTGTGTGTGTGTGTGTGTGTGTGTGTGTGTGTGTGTGTGTGTGTGTGCGTGTGCGTGTGCTTGCGAGCGTCTGTGTTCTGGAGGAGAGAGGGATGCTTATCCAGCCAGTGGTTGTGGCATTAAAATGAATCATACACAGACTCAGTGTTCTGGAGATGTTAGGAAATTAGACCAGAGAGCAGAGCATGCCAGGGACACAACTTCCTCCTGCCATCT
>NW_027261024.1:265000-272500 GCF_045791955.1 Oncorhynchus clarkii lewisi
AGCTGGGAGACAGAGAGGTCAGTAGCTGGGAGACAGAGAGGTCAGTAGCTGGGAGACAGTGTGGTCAGTAGCTGGGAGACGGTGTGGTCAGTAGCTGGGAGACAGAGAGGTCAGTAGCTGGGAGACAATGTGGTCAGTAGCTGGGAGACAGTGTGGTCAGTAGCTGGGAGACAGAGAGGTCAGTAGCTGGGAGACGGTGTGGTCAGTAGCTGGGAGACAGAGAGGTCAGTAGCTGGGAGACAGGGAGGTCAGTAGCTGGGAGACAGTGTGGTCAGTAGCTGGGACACAGTGTGGTCAGTAGCTGGGAGACAGTGTGGTCAGTAGCTGGGAGACAGAGTGGTCAGTAGTTGGGAGACAGTGTGATCAGTAGCTGGGAGACAGTGTGGTCAGTAGCTGAGAGACAGTGTGGTCAGTAGCTGAGAGACAGTGTGGTCAGTAGATGAGAGACAGTGTGGTCAGTAGATGAGAGACAGTGTGGTCAGTAGCTGAGAGACAGTGTGGTCAGTAGATGAGAGACAGTGTGGTCAGTAGCTGAGAGACAGTGTGGTCAGTAGCTGAGAGACAGTGTGGTCAGTAGCTGGGAGACAGTGTGATCAGTAGCTGGGAGACAGTGTGGTCAGTAGCTGGGAGACAGTGTGGTCAGTAGCTGAGAGACAGTGTGGTCAGTAGCTGAGAGACAGTGTGGTCAGTAGATGAGAGACAGTGTGGTCAGTAGATGAGAGACAGTGTGGTCAGTAGCTGAGAGACAGTGTGGTCAGTAGATGAGAGACAGTGTGGTCAGTAGCTGAGAGACAGTGTGGTCAGTAGCGGAGAGACAGTGTGGTCAGTAGCTACATCCGTCTGATACCAAGGAGTGTTGTCCTGGATGTAGGATGAGATGTTTCATCATGGTGACAGAAGTCTCCACAACAACAACCCGTGTCCACCTGAGCTCCTCTCCAGTCGGGTTGCACAGGTCGTTGAGGTCCGGCCAGTCTGCCAGTGGAACCTTCCACCTCCATAGGTCCAGGAGGAGGGAGACTCTGTCTAACTCCTTAACTGTCACATGGTCACCGTTGAGTCAGTCTGGCAACACACATATACAGACTGATACTGATAAACAGTCAGACCACGTCCAGGGCGTGTGTGTGTGTGTGTGTGTGTGTGTGTGTGTGTGTGTGTGTGTGTGTGTGTGTGTGTGTGTGTGTGTGTGTGTGTGTGTGTGTGTGTGTGTGTGTGTCAAAATGCCACTGTGACATCATCCTGAGAAAGAATGGTTCCAATTTATGTTTTAAAAAAAAAAAAGTCTGCTTTGTTATTTTTGTTTTTCTTTTGCAAGTGCCACTTTTTTTGAATTGAGATTTGTTTATATACTGTATCCATAGAATTGTAAGATGTGCTCTGTGAACAAGTAGTAACAGAAATGAGAAAGCCCTGGTTAGAGATCCAAGAGAGAAGAAATAGCATTTAGCCAAAGAACTAGGGAATGAGAAAAGAATGGAGAAAGAATAGTTTTGTTATTTGAAGTTTACCTCCAGAAATATTTGTCTTCCACCCACTCTGTCTGTCTACCCCTCGATCTGGCTCGGGAAGCTCCCACCCACTCATCTCTCTCACACACACAAGCACGCATATACACACACCAAAACATTTCACAGGAAGTTCCTAAAGCCTTGCAGCAGATAAAGTGGAGTGAATAACTGAACCCTAAAAAAGGTCTGGTACAGTCTCTCTCTCTCTCTCTCTCTCTCTCTCTCTCTCTCTCTCTCTCTCTGCATGCTGGGAGTGATTGGTGCATGCTGGGAATTGTTTGAGTGAAGGAGTGCGTGTGTTGTGGAGAGTTAGATATTCACAACTTTCTTTCGGTTTGTTATTTCTTGGTGGCATTTTCTTGGTTTTCTTCCGTGCATGATTAAGGTTATTATTTTTACTTTTTTTGTTGTGGTAGAATTAAGTTTTTTGTTTTTCGTATCGAAATTACCCTGATTTTGGCGGGGATGGCAGCCCGAATGGGGATGCCGTCCCTGTCACTTCGGCACGGCTTTAGGTGTGTTACTGAAGCTACTGTCACGGTGGAGGAGTTTCTGGTCGCCGTAGGAGAGAAGGTAGGCTATGAGAATATTGCTTATGCATCCCGGATGAATAAAGCTGTGGTGGTATTTCTTAAAGAAGAATGTCTGGTTGATCGGATGGTTGAGCATGGTGTAATTCTTAAAGGAATGTTTTTTCAAGTTACGCCGCTTTTTTCTCCGTCAACAAGGGTAACGATTTCAAATGTACCACCGTTTATTCCAAATGAGCTGTTGGAGCGCGAGTTATTGCGCTTTGGGAAGTTCGCCAGTTCAATTAAGGTTGTTCCGTTGGGTTGCAAACACCCGACGTTGAAACAGGTAATGTCATTTCGGCGACAGGTGTTTATGTTTTTGGACTCACCGGAGCAGACTTTAGAGTTATCGTTTAAAGTCAAGTATGACAATAGATTGTATATGGCTTATGCTAGTACGGGTAGTCAACGGTGTATTGAGTGTGGGGATGTTGGTCATAAGCGACATGCTTGCCCGAAAAGGGAGAAGGCCGAGGGAGGGGCGCAGGTGGTCATCGTAACGCCTGGGCCCACTGATGTAGGGAGAGGTGGGCCGACAGCGGCAGAGCAGCCACAAGCACCTGGTGCTGAGGAACAAGTTATCCCTGTTGAGGGCACGGGGTTGCAACTTGTATTAGAGGGAAATGTTATGCTACAGAAAAGTATTGTGGTAGAAGGTAAGGATGTGAAGAGCCAGTTCCTCAGACTGGTGAGCAGGTGCCCAGTATGAGTGCTGGGGTAAAGGAGGGGGTTCATGTGGAGCTAGGCTCCCAGGTAGTGGAGGATATGCCCATTGTGAGTAACGGGGTACAGGAGGGGATTCATGTGGAGCTAGGCTCCCAGGTAGTGGGGGAGATGCCCATTACGAGTAATGAGGTTCAGGAGGGTTTTCATGTGGAGATAGGCTCCCAGGTAGTGGAGGAGATGCCCACTTTGAGTGCTGGGGTTCATGTAGAGCTAGGCTCCCAGGTAGTGGAGGAGATGCCCACTACGAGTAATGAGGTACATGAGGGTTTTCATGTGGAGCTAAGCTCCAAGGTAGTAGAGGAGATGCCCACTACGAGTGTTGGGGTTCATGTGGAGCTAGGCTCCCAGTTAGTGGAGAAGATGCCTACTATGAGTAGTGATGTTCAGGTGGGGCTAGTCTCCCAGGTAGTGGAGGAGATGCCTGGTACGAGTGATGAGGTGCAAGTGGGGAGTGTTGAAAGGGATGTGGTAGAGGGGAGTCAGTTGTCTGTGGTCTCAGCTGAGGATCAGGAGAATGATATGGATATCTCTTTAGATATGACAGCTGCTGGTGAGGACTCAGTTTATGATCTAGAGGAGGTAAATGAGTTTCTGGATCAGACTTTTGGGAAATCTGTCAAATTGGCAGATTATTTTGATGTTGATAAGTTTGTGAGGTCAGCTGTGATGTTACAGAAGACGGTGGGGTTAGACCAATTGAGTGAGAAGAAACGGTTTCGCTTGAGGAAATTTATTACTGCTGTTGCAGCAGCAAAAGGTGGTGGGAAACGTGTTCAGGTTAAGAGAAGAAAGAAAAATAATGATGATGATCATGCTTCATAGGGTGTCTTTTTTCTCGTTGGTTTCTCTGTGGTTTCTTCTGTTTTTCTTTTCTCTTTTCTATATGGAGGTACTAAGGGTGGGTTCTCTCAATATGAATGGGGGAAGGGACAGGAATAAGAGGGCTTGGGTATTAGAAGTAATAAAACAGAAAAGGCTTAATGTAGTTTTCCTACAGGAGACACACAGTGATGAGGAAAATGAGGTTGACTGGGGTATGTGGTGGGAGGGGCAGCATGTACTCAGTCATGGTACTAATTTCAGTGCTGGGGTGGCAATCTTGTTTTCCTCAGGCTTAGGGGTGACTGTGGTATCTACAACAGAGATTGTCAAGGGTCGGGTTTTATTGGTCAAGGTGGATGTTATGGGGTTTCTGTTTGTTTTTTTGAATGTTTATGCTCCTAATGAGGGTACAGAGCGTATTGCTATATTTGATCAAATAAAGGAAACCTTAAGACAGTGTGACCAAGAGGGGTGTATGGTTTTAGGGGGTGACTGGAACTGTACAGTGGATTTTACTGTTGATCGCACCGCTGAAGAACCTCACCTGCGGTCAGCCACTTGCCTGTCTGGCCTATTAACTGAGTTTGAGCTTTCTGATGTGTGGAGAGTAAGGAATGCAAAAGTTAGGCAGTACACATGGCTAAAAATTAATGAAGGTCGTGTCAGTGCAGCAAGGTTAGACAGGTTGTATGTATCTGATCACTACTGTAGTAGGGTTGGAAAGTGTGCCATTACTCCTGTGGGTTTCTCTGATCATCATATTGTTACTGTTGATATTCACTTGTCCTGTCCACGACGGTCATCGCCTTACTGGTATTTTAATGTTAAATTGTTACATGATGTTATGTTTTGTGACAGGTTTTTGTTGTTTTGGGAAAAATGGAAGGGTATAAAAGGGAATTTTGAGTCCTTGAGACAATGGTGGGAGGTTGGGAAGGCCCAAATACGAGTTTTTTGTCAACAGTATACTGCTTTGTCTCAAACTGAAGTTAAAGAGACTACCAAGGCCCTTGAACAGGATATCAAATCTATTGAATTGAAGCTGCTCACTCAGAACGACCCTGGACTAGTCATGAACCTACAGGACAAGAGACATGAACTGAGGTCGTTTCTGCATGAAAGAGTGAAGGGTGCCTTGATTAGGTCTCGTTTCGCTTCCCTCAAGGATATGGATGCTCCTAGCGCTTTTTTTTTCAACCTAGGACAGTCGAAATTTCAACGCAAACAGATGGTCTGCCTTCGTCTCCCTGATGGGAAGGTGACCACGAATTATATTGAAATGCGTCAACATGCCGTGGATTTTTACTCATCCCTTTATAAGGCGGAGGATTGTGACTCTTTATGTACTGAACAGTTGTTACACGGTCTTCCTCAATTGGGACCTGAGCAGAGAGTCGCATTGGACGCTGATATTACACTGCAAGAGCTGTCCACAGCAGTTATGCAGCTCTCAACAGGCCGAGCCCCTGGCATCGATGGTTTACCATCTGAGTTTTATAAGCACTTTTGGGGGTCTATTGGGGAGGATTTTTATGAAGTGCTGTGTGAATCTTTTCATGAGGGTTCTCTTCCTGTATCCTGTCAACGTGCGGTGCTTTCACTGTTGCCAAAAAAGGGGGATTTGGCTCTCATAAAAAATTGGAGACCTGTTGCCTTGCTGTGCGCAGAATACAAAATTGTTTCTAAATGTCTCTCAAACAGGTTGAAAGAGTATCTGGGATTGTTGATCCACAAGGACCAGTCCTACTGTGTACCTGATCGCTCTATTGTTGACAACTTGTTTCTGATAAGAGATGTTTTAGACATTTGTAAACTGTCGGATGTAAATGTGGGTTTACTTTCGTTGGATCAGGAGAAGGCTTTTGATCGTGTGGACCACCAGTACTTGTTTAAAACAATGAAAGCCTTTGGGTTTGGGGATGTTTTTCTGTCTTGGGTGAATTTACTGTATGCTGGAGCCTCGTGTATGGTGAAGGTTGGTGGTGGTTTGAGTTGCCCCATCCCTGTCGAAAGGGGCATCAGACAGGGATGCCCAATTTCAGGGCAGTTATATAGTCTGGCGATTGAACCAATGCTTTGTTTTTTAAGAGCGAAGCTTACTGGTTTCTCTGTGCCAGGTGTAATGAAGGGTCCCACGATAGCACTGTCTGCGTATGCAGATGACGTGATCGTTTTTATCACAGGGGGTGAGGATGTTAAGGTTCTCTCAAACACTTTAAAGGTGTATGAGGGGGCCTCCTCAGCTAGAGTAAATTGGGGAAAGAGTGAAGCGCTGTGGGCAGGTCAGCTTCAGATGGGGTCCGCTCCACGGTTACCAGGGGGGCTTCAGTGGGGCAGAGATGGAATGAAGACTTTGGGAGTTTTTCTAGGCTCCGATGTCTTTCAGAAAAATAACTGGGAGGGTGTAGTGGAGAAAGTGTGTGCCAGACTGTCAAGGTGGAAATGGGTGTTGCCCCAGCTGTCCTATAGGGGACGGGTCCTGGTAGCTAATAATCTTGCTGCTTCTACCCTGTGGCACAGACTAATGATTTTACAGCCACCAAAGGGTCTGATACAAGAGCTTCAGAGGACCCTTGTCAATTTCTTCTGGTCTGGACAACACTGGATCAAAGCTGCAGCCCTGTATCTGCCACTGCACGAGGGTGGGCAAGGCCTGGTGGACATTTCCTCTAGGATCACGGCTTTCCGGCTCCAAGCAGCCCAGAGATTGTTGTACAGAGACTGTTCTAGCTGGGTCGAAACAGCCTACATATTGATGAGGAGAGCGGGCTGTTTGGGCTTAGACACACATCTTTTCCTCTTAAAGCTGGAGGGGGGTGATTTGACTGGCCTGACTCCATTTTATGAGTCTGTTATGCAGGCTTGGAGAGTCTTTGTCAAGTCCCGTAAGACCGGCACGCTACCAGGGATGTGGCTTTTTGAAGAGCCTCTTTTTCATAACACTGCCCTCCAGTCCCGTGTTCTGGGTTCAGCTAGCCTACGTTCATGCCTATTAGGCGTGGGGTGTACCAAGCTGGGTCATCTGATGCGGAGCAGGAGCAGATTGGAGGAGCTGAGAGAAAGAGCGGGGATCCGATCATCTCGCCTACTGAGGAAGGTCGTCGATGAGGTCTGCGACTCCTTGCCAGTGCTTCATCTGCAGTATGTGACTGACATTTCCAATTCTGATCGGTGGAAGGAGGGTCTGGATTATGTGTTCCCTGCACTGATTGTTAGTGCTGCGATGGGGGCATTTGAGGAGGACGCGGGGATGCTGCTTTCCTTCGATACCCCGGAGCTGGGGGAGTTCAACGAGGTGGGAAAGAAGGCTATGTACAGAACATGTGTGAAGGTGTCCCATGCCTCTTCCCTGGAAGGGGTAAAATCGGCGAGGTGGGCGGATGTGCTTGGTCCAGGTGCTTCTCCAAAAGGCTGTTGGCGATCATTATATAAACTGCCTATTGATAAGAGGACAGCTGACCTCCAATGGAGGATAATACATGGAGCTATAGCCACCAACATGCATCTGGTACACCTGGACCCTACTGTTGGGGAGGGGTGTCCATTCTGTGCTGAAGATGAATCTCTGGCACATCTGTTTTTGCTGTGTCCCAGGTTGGTTGGGATGATTGATCTGATCACTGATTGGTTCTCAACGTTGGGAGAGGTTTTCTCTTCCCAACTGTATATATTTGGGCCAACGTACAGGTTCAGTCAAAAGGGTGTAGTTGTGTTGCTTAATTTTGTGTTAGGGGCAGCAAAATTAGCGATATGGAAGACCCGAAAGAACAGCATTCGGGGACAGGGGTCTGTGGATGTGGTGGGAGTGCTGGAGGGAATGTTGGCAGCGAGACTAAGGGTTGAGTTTGCCTATTATAAACTTGTCAACA
>NW_027261024.1:277500-297500 GCF_045791955.1 Oncorhynchus clarkii lewisi
ATAGAGTCAGAGTGTTAGCGACAGATAGCTGGGAGGGGTCGTTTCTAGCTTTTTCCGGTCTATGAGTAACATGGTGTTTGGAGTTGGCAGATGACAGACATTCCTCCTCATTAGTAAGAAGACAGATTGCTCTAGTGGTGAATCATTATTACACTCCTTCTGGGGAATTCCCCCAGAGCTGGTCAACATGTATGTGTTTCTGGTAAAAAATCAATTAAATTATGCTTTATTGGTATGCATGGAATACATGCAGTTGGTACTTATTGCCAATGCAGAAACATCTGCCCCCTCTCTGTCTCTGAGAGACAACACCCCAAATGCTCATCCTGATTCAGTTCAAATCAGAATCAGTTAATGAATCAGTTCATATCAGAGTGAGTTCATATCAAAATCTGTTCATATCTCAATCAGTTCATGAATCAATTCATATCTGAATCAGAGAGATGAGATGTTTACAGCTGTGGGAAACTTGTTTTCCCCAAAGTCCTCAGCATCACACTCTCCCTGATTATCTTTTTCCTTGCTCTGTTCCATGACCCCATTCTGCTCGGACTGATTAATGTGTGGGACCCTCCAGACCTCCAGGCCCCCAGAAGAGAACCAGAACAGAACACCAACCAGCCAACAACAGACTTCGACCACACTGGCATCACCCTCTCAATGCGCACACACACACACACACACACGCGAACACGCACAGATGCTTGCACGCATGCACACACACACAGACACGAACACGCAAACAGATACACACACGAACACGCACAGACGCTCGCACGCACGCATGCACACACACACACACACACTCAGACACACACGCAAACAGATACACACACACACACGAACACACACGAACACGCACAGACGCTCGCACGCATGCACACACACACACACAAACACGCACAGACGTTCTCACGCATGCACACATACACACACACACACACACACACAGTTAGATCATTCATTATCTTTACTATTCCATAAAACACAGAAAACCAGCTGTTGTTGCTTTATTGCCAATTGTTGTTTAAATTCCTAAAATAAATCAAAGCACCAACTAGTTGGTGAGGATGAGTTTTTACTGAGACAAAATAACATCTCTACCATGTCATCATTGTCATCATCATTAAAATGTTATACTTGGTGAGTAAAGCTTTGTATAAACTCTCCCCACAATATAATGTTTACACAGAGTATAGACAACATATCTGGATCAGTCATATAAAGGACAATACATAGTCTATATGACATATCAATGTTCCCTGAATATCCTCCAACTAAAGAGAAGACTTCAACCTGCATCCCAGAGTCTTATGAAGCAGACACAGGGCCTTATGAAGCAGACACAGAGCCTTATGAAGCAGACACAGCTTTATGAAGCAGACACAGAACCTTATTTAGCAGACACAGGGCCTTATGAATCAGACACAGAGCCTTATGAAGCAGACACAGCTTTATGAAGCAGACAGGGCCTTATGAAGCAGACACAGAGCCTTATGAAGCAGACACAGCTTTATGAAGCAGACACAGGGCCTTATGAAGCAGACACAGAACCTTATGAAGCAGACACAGGGCCTTATGAAGCAGACACAGAACCTTATGAAGCAGACACAGGGCCTTATGAATCAGACACAGAGCCTTATGAATCAGACACAGAGCCTTATGAAGCAGACACAGAGCCTTATGAAGCAGACACAGCCTTATGAAGCAGACACAGAACCTTATGAAGCAGACACAGCCTTATGAAGCCGACACAGAGCCTTATGAAGCAGACACAGAGCTTTATGAAGCAGACACAGAGCCTTATAAAGCAGACACAGAGCCTTATGAAGCAGACACAGAGCCCTTATGAAGCAGACACAGAGCCTTATGAAGCAGACACAGAGCCTTCAACACAATATGATCTATGGAGCGTTTCTATTCACACATGTTGATCAAACAGGATTAGCAGACAGATGTGGTGCAGACACCAGCCACTAGAGGGAGGTACAGCACTGGTGTGTGATAATAGAATCACATCAACAACACCAGAACAAAACATACTGAACTTCCTCAGGAAACACTAAACAACAGAAGTCCCTCCTGTACCTCCTGTTCTCTTCCATACTGACCTATAGATGGGTTCAACGGTCAACACTGATTAATATACAAGAGCCACTGTTCCTGATATAGACTGCATATACACTAAGGGGACAGAGAGAGCCTCGTGCCCGTCATACCTCAGGCACACAGTCCAGTATCCATCCTCGAGAGTAGACTTGATTGTCAGATCAGTATCAGATCACTTTGTGGCAGACACACTGACCATACACACACAGGGCTGTTCATTAAAATGACTAACTGTAGAGTAACACACACTGACCAGAATATTGTCTGATTGGTCTAAAATACAACAAACAATAAGTAGCTAACACTACTTGAAATGTGTTTATACCACCTTTAGGAGACCAGTCATAACATCATTATGCTGCAATATCATTCATAACAAGTTTCACAACTTCTTCGCTAACTGTTATTCATAAGTATTTTTGTTTTCAAATTCCCTTGAATACATGTTTTTTAAATGTATTGTAGAAGTTTGTATTTTACTGTCTCAGTACCCCACCCCCTGACACACTAGTCAATCAACTAGCTGGGAGCAGCTCAACAGACCATTACCCTTGTAGTTTACAGGTTAAATGCTTTGCTTAAGACAACAATGGCAGTACTTTAGCTAGATGTGATTGATTGAGCTTGCCTGGTGCAATGGAAATAATGGAACGATGGCATTGTAACATAATAAGCAACCTTGCTTGAGACCTGAAGTCACACCCTAGCTTCACAAGCTGGTAGCCTACGGTTTGAGAGTGGTGGGCCAGTAACTGAAAGTTGAAAAATCTGTCGATGTGCCCTTGAGCAAGGCACTTAACCCTAATTGCTCCTGTAAATTGCTCTGGATAAGAGCGTCTGCTAAATTTAAGCTAATGCCTACATGCTCAGCTGACTAACATATATAGGCTGTATCTCAGGAGCCTGGCTTGCAACATTACTTCAGCTTGTTGCAGTCTGACCAAGCTTCTATCACCCCTCTCCCCTTGGGTCAGGAGGCTTGATGTTGGTATCGGGTCGCTCCATTGACTTGTCACTCTTCATAGGTGGACAGGTGGGAGCAGGTGGGAGACTTGTCACTCTTCATAGGTGGACAGGTGGGAGCAGACTCCACTCTCTCCTGCTTGACACGACACAACAAATAAGATACTATAGTTCATATATTTACATATTCATTCATTAGTTTGTTTTACTTTGACCTTTATTGTAACATATTACAATGTTTTATATATGTACATGTTGTTATTGGTTTTATATATGTACGTGTTGTTATTGGTTTTATATATGTACGTGTTGTTATTGGTTTTATATATGTACGTGTTGTTATTGGTTTTATATATGTACATGTTGTTATTGGTTTTATATATGTACGTGTTGTTATTGGTTTTATATATGTACGTGTTGTTATTGGTTTTATATATGTACATGTTGTTATTGGTTTTATATATGTACATGTTGTTATTGGTTTTATATATGTACGTGTTGTTATTGGTTTTATATATGTACGTGTTGTTATTGGTTTTATATATGTACATGTTGTTATTGGTTTTATATATGTACGTGTTGTTATTGGTTTTATATATGTACGTGTTGTTATTGGTTTTATATATGTACGTGTTGTTATTGGTTTTATATATGTACATGTTGTTATTGGTTTTATATATGTACGTGTTGTTATTGGTTTTATATATGTACGTGTTGTTATTGGTTTTATATATGTACGTGTTGTTATTGGTTTTATATATGTACATGTTGTTATTGGTTTTATATATGTACGTGTTGTTATTGGTTTTATATATGTACATGTTGTTATTGGTTTTATATATGTACGTGTTGTTATTGGTTTTATATATGTACGTGTTGTTATTGGTTTTATATATGTACATGTTGTTATTGGTTTTATATATGTACGTGTTGTTATTGGTTTTATATATGTACATGTTGTTATTGGTTTTATATATGTACGTGTTGTTATTGGTTTTATATATGTACGTGTTGTTATTGGTTTTATATATGTACGTGTTGTTATTGGTTTTATATATGTACGTGTTGTTATTGGTTTTATATATGTACATGTTGTTATTGGTTTTATATATGTACATGTTGTTATTGGTTTTATATATGTACGTGTTGTTATTGGTTTTATATATGTACGTGTTGTTATTGGTTTTATATATGTACGTGTTGTTATTGGTTTTATATATGTACGTGTTGTTATTGGTTTTATATATGTACATGTTGTTATTGGTTTTATATATGTACATGTTGTTATTGGTTTTATATATGTACATGTTGTTATTGGTTTTATATATGTACGTGTTGTTATTGGTTTTATATATGTACGTGTTGTTATTGGTTTTATATATGTACGTGTTGTTATTGGTTTTATATATGTACGTGTTGTTATTGGTTTTATATATGTACGTGTTGTTATTGGTTTTATATATGTACGTGTTGTTATTGGTTTTATATATGTACATGTTGTTATTGGTTTTATATATGTACGTGTTGTTATTGGTTTTATATATGTACATGTTGTTATTGGTTTTATATATGTACGTGTTGTTATTGGTTTTATATATGTACATGTTGTTATTGGTTCTGGGTTGTTCCTTTGAGATGTATAGTTTAGTGGGAAAGCAACGTTTGATTTCACCAAATTTTAACATTGTCATAAAGAGCACATGTTCAACTTCATAAAAAACACGTTTCCCATCTCAAGAGGTTATTATCATTATTATCATTATTATTATTATTATTATTCTTCTACCTTTATTTCAACAAGGAACACAGACTGAGACCAAGGTTACTTTTACAGCTGGGCCCTGCATATACATGATCACACATACAGTTTAGGTACAATGATTAAAGCCAGAAATCCCCTTGTGACAGGGGCAATGGAAGCTTGTTGTATTTATCTATGGGTAATGCTCGACCCGTGCAGTTTTCCACCACAAAACACCAGAAAATGGCCTAAAAGACAACAACCAACACACCTGCTTTTACACTAGGATTTGACTATTAGATGTTCAATGTTTCTTTAGAATATTCAAATGAGAGTTCAGTTCACTTAACAGGTTTAACTTCAAATGAGGGATACTTTCTTTTTAACTTAAAATGAATCATCACATGAAATATAGAATAATGTTCAGAATGAGTGTCAAAGCAACAGAATAATTACAATGATTTAATTTACAATGATGGAGAAAACCTGGATACATGTTGGGTTCATTGGGCAAATCTTGTTGGAAGTCACAGAGGGGGCACAGAGGGACATGTCAAAATGCTGAATTAGCAAGTCTTAATTCATATGCATTTTTCTTTGATTAATTGAATTCTATCAATGTAATCTATATTAAAGGGCACTTCATTGACTATAACAGGCTTTTAATATTGGTGCACAATTTCTACTTAAAGTATCAAAGGGACGCAGAAGGCACCCATTTTGTGGAAGGACCCATGTCGTTGGTATTTGGGGGAGTGAACGTTATTGTGTAGTGTGTAATGTGATGTGTTGTAGAGTCTTTAGTGTCATTAAACTGAGCCTTGGTTAGTGTTTATCCCTCAGACAGCCTCTCTCTCTCTCTCTGACTCACCTCCTGCTCAGGACTCCAGGATCTCCCTCAGACAGCCTCTCTCTCTCTCTGACTCACCTCCTGCTCAGGACTCCAGAATCTCCCTCAGACAGCCTCTCTCTCTGACTCACCTCCTGCTCAGGACTCCAGGATCTCCCTCAGACAGCCTCTCTCTCTGACTCACCTCCTGCTCAGGACTCCAGGATCTCCCTCAGACAGCCTCTCTCTCTCTGACTCACCTCCTGCTCAGGACTCCAGGATCTCCCTCAGACAGCCTCTCTCTCTCTGACTCACCTCCTGCTCAGGACTCCAGAATCTCCCTCAGACAGCCTCTCTCTCTCTGACTCACCTCCTGCTCAGGACTCCAGAATCTCCCTCAGACAGCCTCTCTCTCTGACTCACCTCCTGCTCAGGACTCCAGAATCTCCCTCAGACAGCCTCTCTCTCTGACTCACCTCCTGCTCAGGACTCCAGGATCTCCCTCAGACAGCCTCTCTCTCTGACTCACCTCCTGCTCAGGACTCCAGGATCTCCCTCAGACAGCCTCTCTCTCTCTGACTCACCTCCTGCTCAGGACTCCAGGATCTCCCTCAGACAGCCTCTCTCTCTCTGACTCACCTCCTGCTCAGGACTCCAGAATCTCCCTCAGACAGCCTCTCTCTCTGACTCACCTCCTGCTCAGGACTCCAGGATCTCCCTCAGACAGCCTCTCTCTCTGACTCACCTCCTGCTCAGGACTCCAGGATCTCCCTCAGACAGCCTCTCTCTCTGACTCACCTCCTGCTCAGGACTCCAGGATCTCCCTCAGACAGCCTCTCTCTCTCTGACTCACCTCCTGCTCAGGACTCCAGAATCTCCCTCAGACAGCCTCTCTCTCTGACTCACCTCCTGCTCAGGACTCCAGAATCTCCCTCAGACAGCCTCTCTCTCTGACTCACCTCCTGCTC
Source organism: Oncorhynchus clarkii lewisi (assembly GCF_045791955.1). Lineage (NCBI taxonomy): Eukaryota > Metazoa > Chordata > Actinopteri > Salmoniformes > Salmonidae > Oncorhynchus > Oncorhynchus clarkii. The sequence goes on from NW_027261024.1 coordinate 284,111, forward strand.
AGGACTCCAGGATCTCCCTCAGACAGCCTCTCTCTCTGACTCACCTCCTGCTCAGGACTCCAGGATCTCCCTCAGACAGCCTCTCTCTCTCTGACTCACCTCCTGCTCAGGACTCCAGGATCTCCCTCAGACAGCCTCTCTCTCTCTGACTCACCTCCTGCTCAGGACTCCAGAATCTCCCTCAGACAGCCTCTCTCTCTGACTCACCTCCTGTTCAGGACTCCAGGATCTCCCTCAGACAGCCTCTCTCTCTGACTCACCTCCTGTTCAGGACTCCAGGATCTCCCTCAGACAGCCTCTCTCTCTGACTCACCTCCTGCTCAGGACTCCAGGATCTCCCTCAGACAGCCTCTCTCTCTGACTCACCTCCTGCTCAGGACTCCAGGATCTCCCTCAGACAGCCTCTCTCTCTGACTCACCTCCTGCTCAGGACTCCAGGATCTCCCTCAGACAGCCTCTCTCTCTGACTCACCTCCTGCTCAGGACTCCAGGATCTCCCTCAGACAGCCTCTCTCTCTGACTCACCTCCTGCTCAGGACTCCAGGATCTCCCTCAGACAGCCTCTCTCTCTGACTCACCTCCTGCTCAGGACTCCAGGATCTCCCTCAGGCTCCATTGAGTATAACACGTCTCTCCAGGAGACAAATGTCTCTCTCAGAAAGTCTCACTCAGAAAGTGTCTCTCAGAAAGTGTCTCACTCAAAAAGTGTCTCTCAGAAAGGCTAACCAGTGAACACAAACACAAGACTGTGGGAAGACAATAACCAATATGATACTGTCAGCAGAAGCCTGAACTTGTGATAGTTACTGATACTTTTATATAAACAGAAATAAAATAAAACAGAGAATAGTCTGTAAGCTACTCCAGAATAGATGTACTTGACTAACACCTAGAGTTGATACACACTAAATCTGTATCAGAAGAAACGTATAAATATGATATATAGTTGGTCAGAACTACACTGGAGGTCCACTTCTTGGTTGTACAGTATGGGAGCTATTTTCATGTTAACATACGGACAAGAAGTTAAATAATAAGACATAAATGCAGTTTTTTCCCCTCGAGACACTACGTTTGGATTCAAGTTTTATCCTCTAGGCCTACCTGTTTTCTCTGACTTACTGAGCTTAGTTGGGTTCACAAATAACAACCCAATGTATCACCAATGCCAAAGATTTGTATAACTAAACAAGATAGACCACAGCTTGTCATTTCCAATGGGAACAAATTAGTCATAGCGGGCAGAACAAGCATGCGCTAGTGATATCCTATTGGCGTGTTTTAGTATACATCTGCATATTTCTGTTAGGGAACGCCTACTCTGTGAAGTGCGCATGTGCAATAACTCAATTCACCTTTGCACTCCTTCTAAACAGCGCAATCTTAAAATATGTTGCAAAAGGTAAAGTCTACAAAACTTAGTCCACTCATAACAGATTCTAGTTTTGGAAACAGAAAACTGTAGAGATCAAAGGTTTCGTCGATGAGAAAATGTACAGAATGTCAGAGAAAATCCATCTGGTTCCATCTTCTCCCACTGCCCACCAGTGGGCTTCCTCTCGTCATCATGTTTTGTAGTGTGTGGAAACACCAACAGGATGCTTCACATTTATACATCCAGTGACATATCGGTCTCATTGCTCTATCCCTGCCAATGCAGTAAGTAAGCAGGATTCAGGCGGCCATATTGGATTAGTAATCAACCAAAGTTTAGGGTGTCAAACTAAATTCCTGGAGAGACATGTGTCTGCTGGTTTGTTATTTCCTTTCATTTGTGTCCAATTAAGACCTAGACAACCAGCTGAGGGGAGTTCCTAACTAATCAATGAATTACCTTAATTGATCAATCAGTACAAGGGAGGTGCAAAATTCCGCAGACACCCAAACCTCGACCCTCGAGGACTGGAGTTTAACACATGCTTTAGGCTAATACTCCTAGTTACACAAAGATCCCTATCAAACATATAGGAGATTTACATGCAACAAATAGACAAGACAATATAAAAGACAGGAGTGTATGTAGTTTACTTAAAGAACATTTTAATGACATTATTAATCAGTCCAGATGGAGAAGATAACAGTAATGTTATGAGAAAAGCCTCTACATGTTGCTAGTGCTGTACAGTCAGAAAGAGAGACATAGAAAGACCAGGGACACATTGAGAAAATAAAAGCTACTTCATTCAACCATTTTGTTTTGACATTAGTTACCAGGTGGTTGTTACAAGTATTATGGTATTTACATAGTGCAAAGGACACACTGGTTGTCATGGCTACAAAACACACTGATGAGAGTTAGTTACTGAGAAACCTGCACACAGCCAGCGTACATTTCAGTACTAGACACACCGTCGTGATCATCTCTATCAGGGAAGGGCTCAATTCAAATCATTCATAAAATCCTCATAGAAAACATGGTCCGTTTTCAATTGACACGTTTTTTTTCTCAATTACATTTTTTGTCAGTTGAATTGAAAATGCATTGACCCAACTTCTGACTGTCTATTTATTTCACCCCTCCATCCTTCATATTGCATATGACCCAGCATGCCTCTCCTACACATGGCATCCTCCTCCATCTAATAATACATGACTTGATTTCTATCATTTACCATCAAATTACATCAACATTCAGATTTTTTATATCAAATGGCTTTAAGAAAAAGGTGATTGGGGTGTTTAATACACTGTAGTTCAAACATTTTAATTGTTCGCATTTTATTTACATGGTTATAACTGGTGAGGTGGATAATTACTTCATGAATATTCAGAGACTCCTGTGGTGGCTCCTCCCTTTGACCCCTGTTACCAGTGAGTCACATGTCCTGGGTCAAGTTGGACTACCTGTCAGCTTCAAACCCAAATAGTCTCTGATAATAGCTAGTTACAGTACATTTACCTGCCCACCCCAACAAACACGCCCACGCTGCCACCGGTCAATGGACTGGGACCTAAACCAAATGAAACCAGAGGCTATAGAAAAACACAGAAGTCAGCTAGCAACAACAACAAACAATCCACTCAGAAAACAACCCCAAACAGATGAACACTTGTCAATATTATCATCAATATTACAGGTTAAAGAGTCTCAGAAACAGCTATTCAGGTTATGTACATCAGACATTTGTTCTGGCTTCAGTTACTGTTAGTCTATGTCATGTGACATGTCATATCATTCATGTTTTCAAGGGACACGCCATTATTTTTTTACACGCCATTTTCACATTAGTAGACATTGGTTTGGTCCTGGAGATAATGACTATGAGGTTAAAAAGTGGTGATATGCCCCTTTTAAAATCACACCCAGTGAAAATAATACATGATTACTGTGATGGTTAACCGATGTCAGAAACACATCGTGTAGGTTTGCAAACTCCAGCAACTTTCCCAAAATTCCAAACAGATTCTGTGAACCTTCCAACCGGGATTCCTGGAAAAGTGGGGAATTTTGTAACCCTAACAAGGTTTTAGATTGGTTTTGGGAGACAGAGAAACATGGGAAGGATGACAACAATGTAACATAAGTCTTGATGATGGGACAGAGACACACACACTTCCAGCTGTAAACTCTCAGCCCTGCAGGGGCTCAGCAACCTTCTGCTTGGACTGAACCACCAGACCTCCACTATGAATAACCCAGGGATGACAGGGGAGACTTCTCTTCTAGTTAGTCTGTAGTCAGCAGTCTCAGGTCTATCATCTGGAGGGCTCTGTGTCATACAGACAGAGGGAGAGTTCCCTTCTAGTTAGTCTGTAGTCAGCAGTCTCACTGACAGGTCTATCATCTGGAGGGCTCTGCGTCATACAGACAGAGGGGAAGCCTCTCCTCACAGCCTCTTCCTATCCTGGGGAAACCTGGAGTGGTGGGAAGGGAACCAGGGCTTCCTTTAGCCAGACAAGCCCATTCCATGTCAGACCAGACCAGTCGATGCCAGACCGACCAGACCAGTTTAGCTGAGGCAGTTGTTCCAGGTCCACATCAGTGAGAGGAGGATGAGAGGAACAGAGGAGTCTATCCATCAGAGAGACCAGGAGAGATACTGTTGTCTGTAGTTTGGTCTGTGTGTGTGACTGCCTATCTGTGTGTGTGTGGACTGCCTGTGTGTGTGTGTGTGTGTGTGTATGGTCTGATTCCTGAGATAATGTCTGAAGTCCAAAGTTACAGACAGAGAGAAGAGGAGAGTTGCTGGTTCAACTGTGAGAAAGAGGGGGGGTGAAAGAGGTGAAAGAGTGCAGGTTAGGGGAACAGGTGTTGGGGGGGGGTGAGGAAGACAAGTGATGGAGTGTACACAGATGGAGCGACAGAGTGTACACAGATGGAGCGACAGAGTGTACACAGATGGAGCGACAGAGTGTACACAGATGGAGCGACAGAGTGTACACAGATGGAGCGACAGAGTGTACACAGATGGAGCGACAGAGTGCACACAGATGGAGCGACAGAGTGTACACAGATGGAGTGACAGAGTGTACACAGATGGAGCGACAGAGTACACAGATGGAGCGACAGAGTGTACACAGATGGAGTGACAGAGTGTACACAGATGGAGCGACAGAGTGTACACAGATGGAGCGACAGAGTGTACACAGATGGAGCGACAGAGTGTACACAGATGGAGCGACAGTGTACACAGATGGAGCGACAGAGTGTACACAGATGGAGCGACAGAATGTACACAGATGGAGCGACAGTGTACACAGATGGAGCGACAGAGTGTACACAGATGGAGCGACAGTGTACACAGATGGAGTGACAGAGTGTACACAGATGGAGCGACAGAGTGTACACAGATGGAGCGACAGAGTGTACACAGATGGAGCGACAGAGTGTACACAGATGGAGCGACAGTGTACACAGATGGAGCGACAGAGTGTACACAGATGGAGCGACAGAATGTACACAGATGGAGCGACAGTGTACACAGATGGAGCGACAGAGTGTACACAGATGGAGCGACAGAGTGTACACAGATGGAGCGACAGAGTGTACACAGATGGAGCGACAGTGTACACAGAGCGAATTTAGCGAGAAACAAAAAAGAGAAAGAGGGATGAATGAGGTCTAATCAGCCAGTGATATTATTGGCCTCCATCTTCTCCAGCCCAGTCTCTGTGACATCAGCAGAATCCAACTCCTCTTCCTCCTCACTCTGCACTCCCTCCTCCTCCTCCTCCTCTTCCTCTTCCTCTGTGCTGTCCTGGCTCTTCCCCAGCTGAAGGTTCTCCAGCGTCTTAGACACCCAGGACTCAATGCGGCTGATGACTGCAGGCACCTCCACAGAGATGGGCTCTGGTGTGTACTCTTCCTCCTCCTCCTCCTCTTCCTCTGCCTCCTCCAGCATACCGGGGACCAGGGTGGAGGTGGTGGAGGTGATGGAGGAGTTGAGGAGGTCCCTACAGCTCCCATCCAAACTGCCTGTCTCCGTGCTCTGCTGGGAGGCCAGCTCCAACCGGTCGTCTGCCCGGCCCTCCTCTCTCTCCCCCGGGCCTGAGCCTGGAGCAGGGACGGCTGCTCTGAGCTGGAGGGTAGTGGAGTAAGGGCTGCGGTTGGTGGTGGTGGAGGGGGGCTGGTTGTCTCTCTGCAACCCAGAGGAAGCAGCAGGATGGCTGGGTTTAGCCTCCACAGGCTCCAGCCCATCTGACGATTCCACCATACTCCTCCAGTTGGTCTCTGAGGAGAGACATTTCAGATTATATTCACATGTAAAGAGAGAGACCTCTTTGACCTCAGAGATGGGTTCAGAGTCAGGGTTAAAGGTCGGGATCAGAGTCATCTCTTACCGTACTCCTTCTCGTTGACCTCAGAGATGGGTTCAGAGATGACGGAGCAGAAGGAGATGGCGGAGGCAGCGGAGGGGTTTCTGGAGTGGCCCATGTGGTGGGTGACCTTCTTGACGTTCTTCAGCGCCTCCTCAGCCTGCTCCTGCTCCAGCGCTGACACCATGTCCTTGTAGGACTTACGAGCATCCTCCGTCAGAGACACTAACCGGTTAAACAGACCCTAGAGGAGGAGAGGGAGGTGTGGCGGATGGGGAGAGGGGAGAGAGAAAGACATAACATCAAGACTTTACACACTTCCATTTGCTTTTTGTTACAGTATTAACAGGCGTTATAAACACGCAGACAGGCTGTGTTCAACGTCTTACCTCTGCTCCAGAGAAGTTGAAGACGCCCACCACACTGACAGGCACCAGTTTGTTGACACAGCGTCCCAGAGCCTTCCTACCCAGAGCAAACACAAACGGGATCTCCTGTTCTCTGGCCATGGCTATGACGTTGTACAGAGCCTCATCTAGACCCCCTGGGACATAAAATAACAGTCATTACTACTGTAGAACTACCACTATAAACAGTCCTGCTCCCTGGGCATGGCTGTCTATCATGTTTTACAGAGCCTCATCTAGACGCCCTGCAATAGACAACACACAGTCACTAGTTATGTAGAAGATTTGATGCAGCCTGTGCTGAGCATATCAATATGCTGCCGCTCTCTGGTGGACACTAAAGTGGCGATTGGGGATGAATATTTGAAATATTCATAAACTTAATACGCATTTGGAACCCCACACCCCAAGATCAGGGTGATGTTCAGATAGGCACACTAGCTAAACGCTTAGCAACCGCAAAAACAAAACCCTGTGTTCTTATTGGACCTGGTTGAGTAGTACACTCCGTGGTTCACTGCTTTTCAAAAAACATAACCCAGGATTAATGACAAGAATGACCCCTGACCTTTGGCCTGGATCTTCTCACAGTTGGGTGAGATGAGGACACACTTGATCTTGTGGAGCTTCATGTGTTTGGTGACCTCTCTAAGGCCCATGACCAGTCTGCGTTTGGTCTTGGCTTTGCTGGGGTCCTTCTGATAAACCCTCTCCTGGAACCGGACCAGTTCCTGCAGCAGCATTGTCACACTCTCATCTATCTCCTTATTCAACACCTGGTTACAGTACCTGAAGAGAGAGAAACACACACTAATATTATAAACACACACACACACACACACAGGATAAAACACATTCATCTTTCTCCTTATTCAACACCTGGAGACAGAGACACTAATATTAAAACATACACCAGACTGTTAAACAGCCGTCACTAACACAGAGAGGCTGCTGCCCACATACAGACTTGAAATCATTGGCCACTTTAATAAATGGATCACTGGTCACTTTAATAATGTTTACATATCTTACATACTCATCTCACATACTCATCTCATATGTAAACTCAGCAAAAAAAGAAACATCCCTTTTTCAGGACACTGTCTTTCAAAGATAATTTGTAAAAATCCAAATAACTTCACAGATCTTCATTGTAAAGGGTTTAAACACCGTTTCCCATGCTTGTTCAATGAACCATAAACAATTAATGAACATACACCTGTGGAACGGTCGTTAAGACACTGACAGCTTACAGACGGTAGACAATCAAGGTCACAGTTATGAAAACTTAGGACACTAAAGAGGCCTTTCTACTGACTCTGAAAAACACCAAAAGAAAGATGCCCAGGGTCCCTGCTCATCTGCGTGAACGTGCCTTAGGCAAGCTGCAAGGAGGCATGAGGACTGAAGATGTGACCAGAGCAATAAATTGCAATGTCTGTACTGTGAGACACCTAAGACAGCGCTACAGGGAGACAGGACCGACAGCTGACCATCCTCGCAGTGGCAGAGCACGTGTAACAACAAATGCACAGGATCGGTACATCCGAACATCACACCTGTGGGACAGGTACAGGATGGCAACAACAACTGCCCGAGTTACACCAGGAACGCACAATCCCTCCATCAGTGCTCAGACTGTCCACAATAGGCTGAGAGAGGCTGGACTGAGGGCTTTGTAGGCCTGTTGTAAGGCAGGTCCTCACCAGACATCACCTGCAACAACGTCGCCTAGACAGGAATGTCAGTGTTCTGCCATGGCCAGCGAAGAGCCCGGATCTCAATCCCATTGAGCAAGTCTGGGACCTGTTGGATCGGAGGGTGAGGGCTAGGGCCATTCCCCCCAGGAATGTCTGGGTACTTACAGGTGCCTTGGTTGAAGAGTGGGGTAACATCTCACAGCAAGAACAGGCAAATCTGGTGCAGTCCATGAGGAGGAGATGCAGCTGGTGGCCACACCAGATACGATACTGACTGTTACTTTTGATTTTGACCCCCCCCCACCCCTTTGTTAGGGAAACATTATTCAATTTCTGTTAGTCACATGCCTGTGGAACTTGTTCAGTTTATGTCTCAGTTGTTGAATCTTGTTATGTTCATACAGATATTTACACATATTAAGTTTACTGAAAACAAAAGCAGTTGACAGTGAGAGGACATTTCTTTTTTTTGCTGTGTTTATATACTGTATTTTAAACCATCTACAGCATCTTGCCTATTCCGCTCGGTCATCCCTCATCCAAATATTTATATGTATATATTCTTATTCCATTCCTTTACTTAGATATGTGTGTCTTAGGTAGTCGTTGTGGAATTGTTAGATATCACTGCACTGTCAGAACTAGAAGCACAAGCATTTCTCTAGACTTGCATTAACATCTGCTAACCATCTCCTTATTCAACACCAGGTACAGTACTTGGAGACAGTGAGAGAGAGAGGGACTAGGGTTAGGTAACACTTGGAGACAGTGATAGAGACTAGGGTTAGGTAACACTTGGAGACAGTGAGAGAGAGGGACTAGGGTTAGGTAACACTTGGAGACAGTGAGAGAGAGGGACTAGGGTTAGGTAACACTTGGAGACAGTGAGAGAGAGGGACTAGGGTTAAGTAACACTTGGAGACAGTGAGAGAGAGGGACTAGGGTTAAGTAACACTTGGAGACAGTGATAGAGAGAGAGACTAGGGTTAGGTAACACTTGGAGACAGTGATAGAGAGAGGGACTAGGGTTAGGTAACACTTGGAGACAGTGATAGAGAGAGAGACTAGGGTTAGGTAACACTTGGAGACAGTGATAGAGAGAGAGACTAGGGTTAGGTAACACTTGGAGACAGTGATAGAGAGAGGGACTAGGGTTAGGTAACACTTGGAGACAGTGAGAGAGAGGGACTAGGGTTAGGTAACACTTGGAGACAGTGAGAGAGAGGGACTAGGGTTAGGTAACACTTGGAGACAGTGATAGAGAGAGGGACTAGGGTTAGGTAACACTTGGAGACAGTGATAGAGAGAGAGACTAGGGTTAGGTAACACTTGGAGACAGTGATAGAGAGAGAGACTAGGGTTAGGTAACACTTGGAGACAGTGATAGAGAGAGGGACTAGGGTTAGGTAACACTTGGAGACAGTGATAGAGAGAGAGACTAGGGTTGGATTTAATCATATATCGGCCCAACCCTAAGAGGAACACACACAATCAGGTTAACACACACACACACACGCACAACAATATTAGAAAACACTCACATGCATACAGACCAATATTATAAAACACACACACACACACACCATTGTGTAGTTCAGTAGTTTCCAACTCCAGTCCCCCCAACAGCACAGTTTTGTTGTAGCTCCAGACAAACACCTGATTCAACTAATCATCATCCCCTCAATGAGTTGAATCAGGTGAGTTTGTCCGGGGCTACAACAACGTGTACTGTTGGGGGGACTGGAGGGAAACACTGGTGTAGATATGGTATGATATGGTGTGAGGAAGAGAGGAGAGGCATAGAGAGGTCGTAGGATGTCTGACACAGTGCTTAAGGGCTGAGACAAAGGGCCTACAACCCAAGACATTAAGAAACAAAGCAGTGCCTGTCTGTGTGTACGTACAAGTCCTAATTGTATAGCCCTGCTCTAAACACCCATTGGGCGGATAGATATTTATCTTACTAAATGCTTCTGTGTTGCTAACCCACCAAATGAGTTTGTGACATTTGAACCACTAGGATTCTCAGTACCAAGCAATTCCTCTCTGTGTGAGTGAGTGAGTGAGTGAGTGAGTGAGTGAGTGAGACTCACTCTCTGAAGCGGCGGCTGTGTATCTTGGTAATGGCGTTAGAGGCCATGGGGCTGCCGATGCCAGAGGAGCCAGGGGAACCCTGGGAAACAGGCGTGATGCTGTACGGAGAGTTCTGACTGGCCGGGGACAGGGACGCGTCATCACTGGGCACGCTCAGACCGTTCTCTACAGAAAACAGACGGAGCAGAATATCACAGGGGGGTATATTAGACAACACCACGTCACACCACAGATCAGTAGGACCATTAGGTTTGCAAGAATTCACTTTAAGACCAAGGGAATGGTCTAAAATGAGCAAACTCTGCCAAGGTCCCATGTGAGGTCATCAGTGAATTGTAGCTCCTCCTCTCTCTTACCCCTGACCCTGTACCTACCCTCCTGAGAGGCAGGTTCCCGTGTGAGGTCGTCAGTGAAGTGTAGCTCCTCTTCTCCCTGTTCTTCCTGGCTGGCAGCAATCTGATCCACACCCCCCTTCCCCCTCTTTCCCTCACGCTCCTTCAGAATGATCTACACAGAGAGAACAGAGACTGGGTTAGATCAACACACCCCTTCCCCCTCCTTCAGAATGATTTACACAGAGAGAACAGAAACTGGGTTAGATCAACACACCCCTTCCCCCTCCTTCAGAATGATCTACACAGAGAGAACAGAGACTGGGTTAGATCAACACACCCCTTCCCCCTCCTTCAGAATGATCTACACAGAGAGAACAGAGACTGGGTTAGACCAACACACCCCTTCCCCCTCCTTCAGAATGATCTACACAGAGAGAACAGAGACTGGGTTAGACCAACACACCCCTTCCCCCTCCTTCAGAATGATCTACACAGAGAGAACAGAGACTGGGTTAGACCAACACACCCCTTCCCCCTCAGACACACATTGAGATCTATCCTCTCACCTTCTTCAGGGCGGTGGGTCGTTTGACTTTAGGGATCTCTCTCTCCTTCCCTCTCTTCAGGCGTGGAGCGCTGGAGTCCAGCGTGTTGAGGGGGGCAGAGTGGGCCTGCTGGGCCTTCAACATTGATACTATACCTGACCCTGCTCCCGACCCGGCACCTGGCCCTGAACCATGGAACGGGGCTGCTGTACCCACTGGAGAGAGAGAGGGCAGTCAGAGAGAGAGAGAGAGGGCAGTCACAGAGAGGGCAGAGAGAGAGAGAGAGGGCAGTCAGAGAGAGAGGGCAGTCAGAGAGAGAGGGCAGTCAGAGAGAGAGGGCAGTCAGAGAGAGAGGGCAGTCAGAGAGAGAGGGCAGTCAGAGAGAGAGGGCAGTCAGAGAGAGAGAGAGAGAGCAGTCAGAGAGAGAGAGAGAGAGCAGTCAGAGAGAGAGAGAGAGAGCAGTCAGAGAGAGAGAGAGAGCAGTCAGAGAGAGAGAGAGAGAGAGAGCAGTCAGAGAGAGAGAGAGAGAGAGCAGTCAGAGAGAGAGAGAGAGAGAGCAGTCAGAGAGAGAGAGAGAGAGAGCAGTCAGAGAGAGAGAGAGAGAGAGCAGTCAGAGAGAGAGAGAGAGAGAGCAGTCAGAGAGAGAGAGAGCAGTCAGAGAGAGAGAGAGCAGTCAGAGAGAGAGAGAGCAGTCAGAGAGAGAGAGAGCAGTCAGAGAGAGAGAGAGCAGTCAGAGAGAGAGAGAGCAGTCAGAGAGAGAGAGAGCAGTCAGAGAGAGAGAGAGCAGTCAGAGAGAGAGAGAGCAGTCAGAGAGAGAGAGAGAGAGAGAGAGCAGTCAGAGAGAGAGAGAGAGAGAAAGGGTGAGTGACGGTGCAGTGTATGTGTGCGCTATGTGTGTGTGCGGTGCGGTGTGTGTGTGTGCGGTGTGCGGTGTGTGTGTGTGGGGTGCAGTGTGTGTGTGTGGGGAGCAGTGTGTGTGTGTGGGGAGCAGTGTGTGTGTGTGTGTGGGTGCGGTGTGTGTGGGTGCGGTGTGGTATGTGTGTGGGTGCGGTGTGTGCGCTGTGTGTGTGCGGTACGTGTGTGGTGCGGGTGCTGTGCGGTGTGTGTGTGTGGGTGCGGTGTGTGTGTGTGTGTGGTGCGGTGTGTGTGTGGGTGCGGTGTGTGTGTGGGTGCGGTGTGGTGTGTGTGGGGTGCAGTGTGTGCGGTGTGGTGTGTGTGTGTGTGTGTGTGTGGGTGCGGTGTGTGGGTGTGTCTGTGTATGTGTGCGGTGCATGTGTGTGGGTGGGTGAGGTGTGTGCGGTGCGGTGTGTGTGGTGTGTGTGTGTCTGTGTGTGGTGTGTGTGTGGGTGCGGTGTGTGGGTGCGGTGTGTGTGCGGGTGTGGTGTGTGTGGGGTGCAGTGTTGTGTGTGTGTGGTGTGTGTGGGTGCGGTGTGTGGGTGCGGTGTGTGTGGGGTGCAGTGTGTGCGGTGTGGTGTGTGTGTGTGGGTGCGGTGTGTGGGTGTGTCTGTGTGCGGTGCATGTGTGTAGGTGGGTGAGGTGTGTGCGGTGCGGTGTGTGCGGTGTGTGTGTGTCTGTGTGTGGTGTGTGTGTGGGTGCAGTGTGTGGGTGCGGTGTGTGTGTGTGCGGGTGTGGTGTGTGTGGGGTGCAGTGTGTGTGTGTGGGGTGCGGTGTGTGTGTGTGTGTGTGGGTGCGGTGTGTGTGTGTGGGTGCGGTGTGTGTGTGTGGTGTGTGTGTGTGTGTGTGTGGGTGCGGTGTGTGTGTGTGTGTGGGTGCGGTGTGTGTGTGTGGGTGTGTGTGTGGGTGTGTGTGTGGTGTATGTGTGCAGTGTGTACCTGTGAAGGACAGTGGTTTAGTATTGGTTATTTGTCTAGCCTTCATGGCCTGCTGCTGTTTCTCCAGAGCAGCCAGCATGTCTCCCAGGTCCAACTGGACTGGAGTCTTACTCTTCTTCCCTGCTGCTTTGGTCAGTGCCTCCTACAGGGAACAGCAACACTGGCTCAGCACACTCATAGTAGCACAATACAACTAGCAACCGTTTTTACATTATAGTCCTGCGCTATGTCTAGCTGACAGTGCATGCTGGTATCTGTAGTTTCCTAGCTAGCTAAGATATTGTATGTTGGTACCTGTAGTTTCCTAGAAAGCTAACAGAGTGCATGCTGGTACCTGTAGTTTCCTCTGCTCCATGCTGATCTCAGAGTACTCCTGCGCTGTAGCCAGGGCAGCGGCCAGGGCCTTCTTCCTCTGACTCTTGGCCCTCTTGGGGACGGAGGTGGTGATGGGGATGGGGGTCTGGACGATGTTGATGGGAGAGTTCTCTGGAAGGTTATCCAGCTGGAGAGAGGATAGATTGTTTTGTGGTCAACCTTGACTAACTTTGGTGCAAAAAAACCCCCCAAAAAACAAGTGAAATTCTCAAGGAAGGGAGGGAGGGAGGGAGGGAGGGAGGGAGGAAGGAAGGAAGGAAGGATTAGCCGGTCTCTCACCAGGTTCTTGGTTAGTTTGGTCTGGTGTTGGTTCTGGGAAGGGTTAGGGTCTGGTTTGATGTTCCT
>NW_027261024.1:302500-347500 GCF_045791955.1 Oncorhynchus clarkii lewisi
GGGCATTGTGTTGCGTAACCCCCGGGGCTTGCTGGTTGTGTTTGGGGCTGCAGTATCCGCTGTCGCTGTCGATGTCCGCCTCGCTGGAGCTCTCCGTAGGGTGCGAGGCCCGCCTTCTCCGGGGAAGGTTCTTCCACAGCAGGGGGCTGGCCCGCTCCCGTTCCGACGCACCACGACCACACGCATTGTCCCCTGGGAAGTCTACAGGCAAACAGATATCACAGATCAATCTATCAATACATTAAGCCTCGTCCTTGGACTAAAGAGATATTTAAAATGGAGATATCTTTTTAGTCTAGGACCAGACATAATCTTGGTCCAGGAAACCAGCCCCAAATGTATTTATTAAAGCCCTTCTTTTTTTTTTTACATCAACGGTTGTCCCAAAGTGCTCTACAGTAACCCGGCCTTGACCCCAAAGAGCAGGCAGACGCAGTGGCAAGCAGAGAAGTAGCATTTAGATGCTTATTGCACCTTTACTGGTTAACAACCAATGTGATGTTCATCTCATTATGGATCTAACTCTTAGTCACATTCAGTAGCATTTGTCCTAACACTTTTAAAAGGGGGAGATCCAACTCTTTTAAATAATTATAGGCCAATCTCAAAGTTGTCACCCCTGGTGAAAATTCTTGAAACCCTTGTAAGTGAACAGCTAAAATAGTTTTTATTTACTAACTCTATTTTATCAATGTACCAATCGGGCTTCAGGAAGAAGCATAGCACAATTACAGCAGCCATGAAGGTTTTAAATGATATCACTGAAGCCATTGACAAAAACAGCACTGTGTCTCACTTTTTATTGATCCCTCTAAGGCTTTCGATACAGTTGATCATGCTATACCAAGACAGAGATTGTCGAGTGTAGGTCTTTCGGAGCATGCAGTTGCATGGTTTGCTAACTATCTGTCTGATAGAACTCAGTGCACTCAATTTGATGGGCTTATGTCTGTTAAATTGTCTGTCTTGAATGGTGTGCCCCAAGGCTCTGTACTTGGTCCTCTCTTATTTACTATTTATATAAATGATTTAGACAAAAATGTCCAAAATGCACAACCTCATTTTTATGCTGATGGTACTGTTATTTACTGTTGTGCCTCGTCTCTTACAAAAGCTTTCCAGAACATGCAAACTGCTTTTTATACTGTTCAACATACCTTGTGTCAATTGAAGCTTATCCTCAATACTGACAAAAATAAACTAATGGTGTTTTCTAATGCAAGAAATAGACCTCTGAACCTTTCACCTATTACTACCTGTCAGGGCAAAGAGATTGAGGTTGTAACCTCAAATATATTGGAATTTTAATTGATGACGGCCTCTTTTTTAAATTGCATATTCAACAATTTACAAAAAATTGAAGCTGAAATTGGGATTTTATTTTAGGAATAAGGCCTGTTTTTCTTTTGAAGCCAGAAGGAGGCTAGTAATCAGCTACATTTATGCCTTTACTAGACTATGGGGATATTCTATATATGAATACTCCCGCTCAGTGTTTGAGATCAATTGACACTCTTTATCATGGCACTTTGAGATTTATTTTAAAACCCTTACGCACCACTGCACTTTGTATACCAGGGTTGGCTGGCCTTCTCTAGTCACTCGTAGGCTCAGTCACTGGTATACTTTTATTTACAAAGCCATTTTGGGTTTACTACCTTTTTATTTGGGCATTTTCATTGTTCAGAAATGTGGTGGGTACTCTCTTCGTTCGCTGGACTTTTTCCTGCTAACTGTTCCAAATGTCCGAACTGAATTTGGTAAAAGGGCTATTACGTACTCTGCGCCATCGTCTTGGAACGCCTTACCAAATACTTTTAAAATGGAAGAACTTGTCTCGATTGGTGTCATCACCGATTAAGGATTTTAAGGCTGATTCCCTGACCTGTCAATGTTTTTAATTTGCTGTTTTATACTCTTGTGAATTCAATGGTTTTTACTAGATTACTTGTAGTTTTTCATGTTGTCTATCTGTAATTTTTTTTGTAATGACTTGGTGCTGCCTATCTTGGCCAGGGCGCTCTTGAAAAATAGATTTTAATCTCAATGAGCCCTTCCTGGTCAAATAAAGGTTAAAAAAAATTAAAGATAGCATTTTTCCCCCAGCCAGAGGTATCACAGAGGACAACACGTACTGCACACGTGCAGAGTAGACCTCTCCAACCTGAAACTCTACATTCCTACTGTCTTCCCAGCAGGATGGGTATCACAGGCTCCGTTTACACAGGCAACCCAGTTGTGATGTTTTTTTACACTAATTTGTCTTTTGACAAATCACATCAGATTTTTCCACATCAGATCTTTTTCAGAGCTAATCTGATTGGTCAAAAGACCAATTAGGTCAATAAAATAAATAGACTGGGCTGCCTGTGTAAACGTAGCCATAGTGTCTCAGTATGATGAAGCGTCATCATTGTAAACCTGTTCTCTCAGCTCAGTAGGATCTAGATGCTCTGTGGTTGACTGTGTAGTTTCATTATGTAAAGCCTTTATACTGTAATGAAGGCTTAGACCACAGTCAGGCACATACAGTCAGTACACAACCCTGTACAGAAGTTAGAAAAGAGTTAGGCCCGTCATTCATCTGTGGACATACTTTAGACCAGTATACAGGGGTTTGGCAATGCAAACCTGAGTCAAACCCTGGGCTCAACTAGTACTACAATGTACTAGTATTGGTACTAGTATGTTACTGGTTATAAACGTACCAGTCTGTTGGGCAGCGTCCACCAGTAGGACTGTCTTGGTCCGTCCATCTGGCCCCGAGGAACACACCTCCTTCTGGACAGCTACAGTCCTCATGGGGGGCCTTCTGGCCCTCAGGGACTGACACAACCCCACCTGCTGCTGCTGATAGAACATAGACTATAATAACATGAAACATTATTTTGTATATTGATGTTATACAACCCAATTAATGGTATTAATTCATTAATTCCTTGACGGTATTAATTGATCAAATCAAATGTATTTGTCACATACACATGGTTAGCAGATGTTAATGCGAGTGTAGCGAAATGCTTGTGCTTCTAGTTCCGACAATGTAGTAATAACCAATGAGTAATCTAACTAACAATTCCAAAACTACTACCTTATACACACAAGTGTAAAGGGATAAAGAATATGTACATAAAGATATATGAATGAGTGATGGTACAGAACGGCATAGGCAAGATGCAGTAGATGGTATCGAGTACAGTATATACATATGAGATGAGTAATGTAGGGTATGTAAACAAAGTGGCATAGTTTAAAGTGGCTAGTGATACATGTATTGTAATCAGTAATGTAAAAATATAGTATGGACTTGAGCACCTTGCATTAGGGTAGACCAGCAGAATAACATGTTTGACCTCTAACCTCTTACCTTGGGTAGAACGGCAGGTCTGACCATGCCCCTCCCACCTCTCTGATTAGCTAGTCCAAACGCCTGTCCGAGAGGGGCCGGTCTCTCACTGACGTCAGCTGATATAGGGTTTACCACGCCAGGCTGCAGGGGCCCGGCGTACGTTCCTGGGAAGGGCTGGTAGAGGAACAGAACAACTGTATTTTCCATCTGTGACAAACATTCACACATACTCTACTACCTACCATGCTAAAGGGCACATTGGCAATGAATAGTACCTGTGACAATGAACATTTATCCTCCACTTCTTCTGTTCTCCTAACCATTTCTTCAGGCTACTAGTCTTGTAAACCTCTTCTCCCAAAAACAACACACTCCACTACCTACCAAGCGAAAGGGCACATTGAAGGTGAATAGTACCTGAGATCTGACACCAGCAGCCCTCTGGGTTGCTAATTCACTTCCCTGTTCTATCTCCTCACCCAGGATTTGAACTAGCAACCTTCTGACTACTGGTCTGCCTCTAACCACCTAACATTTCAGCTACCTACCTGGTAAAAGCCCATCATGGGGGGGCAGGGTGCAGGCATAATCTGGTAGTAGGTGTAGTCGTTGGAGACTGGAGGCTGGGGGGAGGACAGGATGGGGTAAGCTAGGTACGGACCACCTGGGCTGGGGTTGGGCTGCTGCCAGCGCAGGTCCCCTCCTCCGCTATACATGGGGTGCTGTTGTCTGTAGAGGGGAGGGAGAGAACAAATGACGGGTGTAGTGATGATTGTATGAATATACTGCAACATATTAGGACTAATATACCCGTGTCAAACTAAGACAAAGCTTGTTACACTGCTGATATCAGTGTAGAGCTGACTGTGTGTGTGTGTGTGTGTGTGTGTGTGTGGCTGACAAGGATCCAGCTGACATTTTCACAGCCGGTGGTCTTGAGAGACCACTTCCTGCTATTCAAAACAGACAGGAAGGAAACGAACGTGCAGCATGAGGCAGATCACCCCTGACAAAGAGAAATGCACAGGACACACACACAGGTCGACAGCTCTCAATCACATCCAGGGAATAAAGTTAACCACCGACACCTGACAAATAGAAACACACAGGACACACACACAGGTCGACAGCTCTCAATCACATCCAGGGCATAAAATTAACACCCGACACCTGCGGGTAAAAATGTATATTCCACCAACCCCATTGGCTGGTCAATGTGCAGGGCTCTACAGTGGGAGCATTACATTCCTGAATAAAAAGTCCAAAGTCAAGTATGAACACATGTGAGTTAGTGTTCAGAAAATGTTGCAGTATTTTGTTTCAAAGCTGCTAATTCCACAAAGAAATAGCAGTCCTACAGTTGAAGTCTGAAGTTTACATACACGTAGGTTGGAGTCATTAAACTCGTTTTTCAACCACTCCACAAATTTCTTGTTAACAAACTATAGTTTTGGCAAGTTGGTCAGGACATCTACTTTGTGCTTGACACAAGTAATCTTTCTAACAATTGTTTACAGACAGATTATTTCACTTATAATTCACTGTATCACAATTCCAGTGGGTCAGAAGTTTACATACACTAAGTTGACTGTGCCTTTAAACAGCTTGGAGAATTCCAGAAAATGTCATGGCTTTAGAAGCTTCTGAAAGGCTAATTGACATCATTTGCGTCAATTGGAGGTGTACATGTAGATGTATTTCAAGATCTACCATCATGGGAAAATCTAAATAAATTGTATTTTTATTTTATTTTACTTTTATTTAACTAGGCAAGTCAGTGAAGAACAAATTCTTATTTTCAATGACGGCCTAGGAACAGTGGGTTAACTGCCTGTACAGGGGCAGAATGACAGCTCGGGGGTTTGAACTTGCAACCTTCCGGTTACTAGTCCAACGCTCTAACCACTAGGCTTACCCTGCCGCCCATCAGCCAAGACTTCAGAAAAGAGTGTAGACCTCCACAAGTCTCCAAAACCGCCATAAAAAAGCCAGACTACGGTAGGCAACTGCACATGGGGACAAAGATCGTACTTTTTGGAGAAATGTCCTCTAGTCTGATGAAACAAAAATAGAACTGTTTGGCCATAATGACCATCACTATGTTTGGAGGAAAAAGGGGGATGCTTGCAAGCCGAAGAACACCATCCCAACCGTGAAGCACGGGGGTGGCAGCATCATGTTTTGGGGGTGCTTTGCTGCAGGAGGGACTGGTGCACTTCACAAAATAGATGGTATCATGAGGAGGGGAAATTATGTGGATATATTGAAGCAACATCTCGAGACATCAGTCAAGAAGTTAAAGCTTGGTCACAAATGGGTCTTCCAAATGGACAATGACCCCAAGCATACTTCTAAAGTTGTAAAATGGCTTCAGGACAACAAAGTCAAGGTATTGGAGTGGCCATCACAAAGCCCTGACCTCAATCCTGTAGAAAATGTGTGGGCAGAACTGAAAAAGAGTGTATGAGCAAGGAGACCTACAAATCTGACTCAGTTACACCAGCTCTGTCAGGAGGAATGGGCCAAAATTCACCCAACTTATTGTGGAAGGCTACCTGAAACATTTGACCTTAGTTAAACAATTTAAAGGCAATGCTACCAAATACTAATTCAGTGTATGTAAACCCACTGGGAATGTGATGAAAGAAATAAAAGCTGAAATAAATAATGCTCTACTATTATTCTGACATTTCACATTCTTAAACTAAAGTGGTGATCCTAACTGACCTAAGACAGGGAATTTTTACTATGATTAAATGTCAGGAAGTGTGAAAAACTGAGTTTAAATGTATTTGGCGGAGGTGTATGTAAACTTCTGACTTCAACTGTATGTCCCATCTGGCACAGCTGAGCTCACTGAGTGAAATGCTGATAGATTCCTTTTTGGAGGCAATGTGCACAGGCATAAATTTGGTCTACTTTCCACAAACGTCTACAAAGTGAGACTTTGTCCTCGTGTTTTGCTCACAAGTTCAGTAGTTTTTCAACAGTTTGAGTCTGTTGCTTCAACTGATAGCAAAGAGTCAGATCCCAAATCTCACACGCCAAGGTAACCTCCCGCCCTTAAAGGGCCATCTCAACAATTTGTCTATTCAATTTTGGTTAAAAAATCTAGTCACAAAAAATGAAAGAGTAATATCACATTTCTTGTTTTTAGAAATGTTACAAAGCATGGTCATCTGTTTGTGTGTTTTTATAAAAAAATCAGAGTGCCTGGTATATTTTTCTGCCCTGATCACATCCCTGGGTGGTAACTGATCATTCACAGCCTAGCTGTGTGTAACACTCACACGGTATATGGGGGTTTCCTTAGGTGAATCAGAGGAAGACCCCATCAGTTTTCCCACTGAGATGGGCACAGGCACATTCCTGGAGGAGGGTCAGAAACAGGAATATTCCTGGACTCCATAGAGATTCTTTCCGAGCTAATGCTAGGCTAACTGTCAGCGGCTCAGGGACAGAGGCTGGGTAGTTCCAATACAGATTATATCAGTGACGGGGTCAGATTACCAGACACAGATTAAGCCTAGTTTTGAATGAAAAGATATGTGCCCAGAAATGAGTGCCGTTAGTGTGTAGGCTGCATGATCTAGGGACTATAAGATGTAGGGTGTAGGGTGATGTGTCCACCTGTTGGGTTGGTTCTCCTGGACAAAAGGGTAGCAGGTGATGAGGTAGCTGGGGATTGGGGTGGGCTCTACCCCCCCTCCTCCTTCTCCTCCAGACAAGCTCATGGTGACCAGCGCTCCTTCCAGACCTTTCTTTTGTGGGATAAACGGCTCCACTTCGGCTGACAGTTTCACATCCTGCAAGGAGAGACAGAGGCAGTCAGACAGGACCTGACTGGACAGGAGAGGACAGGACCTGACTGGACAGGAGAGGACAGGACCTGACTGGACAGGAGAGGACAGGACCTGACTGGACAGGACAGGACCTGACTGGACAGGACAGGACCTGACTGGACAGGAGAGGGCCTGACTGGACAGGAGAGGGCCTGACTGGACAGGAGAGAGCCTGACTGGACAGGAGAGAGCCTGACTGGACAGGAGAGAGCCTGACTGGACAGGAGAGAGCCTGACTGGACAGGAGAGGGCCTGACTGGACAGGAGAGGGCCTGACTGGACAGGAGAGAGCCTGACTGGACAGGAGAGAGCCTGACTGGACAGGAGAGGACCTGACTGGACAAGAGAGGACCTGACTGGACAGGAGAGGACAGGACCTGACCTGACAGGAGAGGACAGGACCTGACCTGACAGGAGAGGACAGGACCTGACCTGACAGAAGAGGACAGGACCTGACCTGACAGGAGAGGACAGGACCTGACCTGACAGGAGAGGACAGGACCTGACCTGACAGGAGAGGACAGGACCTGACCTGACAGGAGAGGACCTGACCTGACCTGACAGGACAGGACAGGACAGGACAGGAGAGGACCTGACAGGAGAGGACCTGACTGGACAGGATCACCTCGCAACGCACCAGACAGACTCAGGAGTGATAGACCTCTCACTTTTGTGCCAAAATAAGAGCAGTTAAAGTGAACCCATATTAGGTTATGTTCAGGACTCAGTGAATGTGGGTCAATCAGGGATAAATCGACATACAAGGACAAAGATCAGCTGGTACTGACAGCACACTCACTGTGTGAAGTCTTCCTGGAACTTAGTTATTTTAGTAACCCAAGGGGTGACATCAATGATCCATCAACAATCCATAGACATTTAGGTCTAAGATCAATCACACAGGACTGGAGAGTAGGCTGTCAGTCAGTAGTAAACATTGATATCTGACTAAGAGACCGACGGCCCTAAGCTATATGACTGGACCACAAAGTCTGAGTAGGCATGTTACCTAAGGAGCAGCTCGCTGCTTCACCCAGCGAGAATAGAATAGGGTGCCAAGGCTAGACTAACTATTAACATAACTCATGACTTCATCTGGCAACATCTCCACGACACAGCCAAAACAGAACTGGTTCCTTCACGACAAATGAAACTGGCAACAAGAGAAACAACTTTTCACTGGGTCTGAGAATGGAAAGTTGGAGTCAATGGCTGCTCTCTGAAAATACACCTTATTACAATAGTGAACTACTTTGACCAGGGCACATAGAATAGCATCCTGCCCAGGGGTATTTTCTAAACTTTAACCTTTGTTTAAGTAGGCAAGACAGTTAGGAATTGGTTCTTATTTACAATGACGGCCTAGGAACAGTGGATTAACTGCCTTGTTCAGAGGCAGAACGACAGATTTTTACCTTGTCAGTTCGGGGATTCGATCTAGCAACCTTTCGGTTACTGGCTGAACTAGTAACCAAAAGCCACTAGGCTACCTACTGGTTAGCCACTCTAACCACTAGGCTACCTGGCTACCTACAGTACATCAAGCTGCCTAACGAAGCAGGCGATATGGGATGTTTTAATGTGGACAAGGCTACTTACTTATATAGGGAATAGGGTGCCAAGTCGGTCACAGACGATGAAAGCATAACAAAGTGTTGACCTTAGAGCAGTGTGATCAGGGGACGTGTGAGTGTAGCAGACAGACACAGCAACATGTAACCTGGTGCAATAGAAACACTTCCTGGTTGGTCTGACACTGATCAGATCAGAGTGGTGTGGAGAGCAGAGTACTGTTTCCTTGTACTCAGAGAACATGACTGACTGAGGGCCTTAGAACACACAGTCCAATACCTGTGCTTTCAGCCTAACCCTTCCTATTAAGTTAGGCCAACACAACACAGCATTTTTAGGGAGTGCCTTGGAACTGTTATGCTTCATTGGTAAACATTTTTTGCCCCTCTCCCTACCAGCTACCACTAACATTAAACACTAGGTAGCACTCCTACCATCAGCATTCTGTCCTGAGACATTCCTTTCCTATGGCCCTGCCTGGTCCAAGTCTGGCCCTGAAGGTGCCCCTTAGATGCCGATCTTGAGTTAGTTTTGCATTTCCCCCCACTATTGGTTTAGGTTAGGATTGGGGGAGGAGAAGCTGATCCTAGATCTGTACCTAGGGGAAACTTCACCTCAGAGCCACCAGAGAGCAACCAGCAGAGCCGGGGTGGTAATGACTCAGTCACCCAGCATCTTCAGGAGGACTTTATGGGCCAGCTATATTTAGCTGCTCATTCTTCCCAGAGAGATTACACTAGTAGCTAACTATGTGTTACATAAGGTCTCTAAAGACAACGTCAACTAGGACACAGCCTACCCATAAAGATCCTTTAATTCAATTGTTCTATTTCATTCTGGGGGCCTACCTCTATTGCCATCATGCCACAGGGACAGAGGTGGTGGTGGTTTGTGGTATGCGTGGTATGTATGCGTGTGTGTGTGGTATGTATGTGTGTGTCTGGTATGTATGTATGTGTGTGGTGTGTGTGGTGTGTGTGTGGGTGTGGTATGTATGTGTGTGGGTGTGTGGTGTGCGTGGGTGTGGAGGGGAGGGAGGCTGTGATGAAATGTCAAAATAATACAGGTCATAAATAGATGTCGACCGATTATGATTTTTCAACGCCTATACTGATTATTGGAGGACCAAAAAGGCCGATACCGATTAATCGGCCGATTTTATTTTATTTTTAAAATGTATTTGTAATAATGACAATTACAACAATACTGAATGAACACTTATTTTAACTTAATATAATACATCAATAAAATCAATTTAGCCTCAAGTAAATAATGAAACATGTTCAATTTGGTTTAAATAATGCAAAAACAAAGTGTTGGAGAAGAAAGTAAAAGTGCAATATGCGCTATGTAAGAAAGCTAACGTTTCAGTTCCTTGCTCAGAACATGAGAACATATGAAAGCTGGTGGTTCCTTTTAACATGAGTCTTCAATATTCCCAGGTAAGAAGTTTTAGGTTGTAGTTATTCTAGGAATTATAGGACTATTTCCCTCTATACCATTTGTATTTAATTAACCGTTGACTATTGGATGTTCTTATAGTCACATTAGTATTGCCAGTGTAACAGTATAGCTTCCGTCCCTCTCCTCGCTCCTCCCTGGGCTCGAACCAGCAACACAACGACAACTGCCACCACATCAAAGCAGCGTTACCCATGCAGAGCAAGGGAAACAACCACCCCAAGGCAATGTGAGGAGAGGGACGGAAGCTATACTGTTACACTGGCAATGTGAAGTTTGAAACGCTAACTAGCCAGCCATTTCACTTCTGTTACACCAGCCTCATCTCGGGAGTTGATAGGTTTGAAGTCATAAACAGCGCAATGCTTGGCGCACAACGAAGAGCTGCTGGCAAAACGCACGAGAGTGCTATCTGAATGAATGTTTACGCGCCTGCTTCTGCCTACCACCGCTCAGTCAGATACTTAGATACTTGTATGCTCAGTCAGATTATATGCAACGCAGGACATGCTAGATAATATCTAGTAATATCATCAACCATGTGTAGTTAACTAGTGATTATGATTGATTGTTTTTTATAAGATAAGTTTAATGCTAGCTAGCAACTTACCTTGGCTTACTGCATTCACGTAACAGGCAGTCTCCTTGTGGAGTGCAACGAGAGAGAGGCAGGTCGTTATTGCGTTGGACTAGTTAACTGTAAGGTTGCAAGATTGGATCTCCCGAGCTGACAAGGTGAAAATCTGTCGTTCTGCCCCTGAACGAGGCAGTTAACCCACCGTTTCTAGGCCGTCATTGAAAATAAGAATGTGTTCTTAACTGACTTGCCAAGTTAAAAAGATTAAATAAAAAGGTGTAAATTAAAAAATTAATAATAATAATAATAATAATAATAATAATACAAATAATAAAAATATATATATATTTAAAAAATTTAAACGGCAAATCGGCGCCAAAAATACAGATTTCCGATTGTTATGAAAACTTGAAATCGGCCCTAATTAATCGGTCGACCTCTAGTCATAAAATATCCATCATAAAATGTGTGTCACAAAGTATGTCAAACATACCTGTACAGCTAGACGACACATCACAAACCACAGTACCATGTCAAATCAACAGAGGCCTACCTCTCTGAAAATAAAATACAAAGGATGACAATTATCCATTGTTTGAAACAATGTCCTCCAGGGTTTGGATAGGTCAGATGAGATGCAGCCTACTGCTCTAGTATTGGTATCATCAGTGGATTGGAAGAGTGGAAAGATACGGTGGGCCACTAGATGGGACAGCAACAGGGTGACAGCCTGGGGCTAAGCTGGGAAATATTTACAACAGGTCAACAGCTCAGTGTCTTAAAGGAATGTAGTCAAAGCACTCTCAATTAGCTTTTACTTGTCTGTCTGTCTGTCTGGATGGGTGGGCCTGGGTGGGTCCTGGGTGAAACTGAAGAAACATAGACCATCTCTACAACCCCTCCCCACTGTTCCCTCTCCTCATCCCCCCACCCTGCTCTGTTGCTCCGACCAAATCACATTTAGCTATCAATTGAATTGATGTTTGTTTGTAGTCCTGATGAATGCTGCTTCAGGGGACTTTAAACACTGATATGGAAACACTGAACTGGGTCTGACTACTAAGTCATGACCATTGGACTGTTTATCTAGGTTCACCTCTTATCAAAACTGACCATTGACATCATGCTGACTGAATCACAGGCCTTCCTACCCAGCTGACACATCGGGACTTGCTGCTTGAGTCCCAAATGGCACCCTATTCCCTTCATAGAGCACTATTTTTGATCAGAGCCCAATAGGGTACCATTTGAGATGGAGTCCCGACCTATCACTGGGGCGGGCAGCTGCGGCCAGAGGATAGATCAACCTCATCCCCCCCTTTCATTCTGAGAGGAGAAAAGGAAGAGGGAGAGTTGACACGAGTTCACGACACAAAGACACTCCATTCTCCCAGCCAGGGTCGGAATGTATGAATCCAGCATCAGTACAGCAGTGAACACACACCGCCATTGTTTCCCAGTGCTACTGTACTGTCCGTGGGCAGTGTGGGCTGACATCTGATAGATCCAGGGGTCCTGGATCCTGGTCAACACAGAGCGCTAGGGGTGACGTAGCCAGCTGAAAACAATACCCTGCAGTATACTAGATGGCAGCCTTCTGTGGCCTAAACTATGGTGCCATACCATACTGTCATGGAATTAAGCCTAGTGAAAAATATGACATTTTAAATGAACCATGCTTTGTTTCCATATGAGGTTTGATGGTTAGGACTACTCTAAAGAGAGCTGGTTACTTTAGATAATTAGGTGAAGTTAGTTACACAATACAGAGGGGTTGGTTGTGTTACTTTAGATGACAAGGATGCTGATAGAGGAGAGGTTGGTAAATGTTAACTTTAGGTGAGGGGCGGGGTGAGGGGTTGGTTACTTTGTATGAGGGACGTTACAGGAAGTAGGCCTGGCTAGCTATAGGTGACGTTACAGGAAGTAGGCCTGGCTAGCTATAGGTGACGTTACAGGAAGTAGGCCTGGCTAGCTATAGGTGACGTTACAGGAAGTAGGCCTGGCTAGCTATAGGTGACGTTACAGGAAGTAGGCCTGGCTAGCTATAGGTGACGTTACAGGAAGTAGGCCTGGCTAGCTATAGGTGACGTTACAGGAAGTAGGCCTGGCTAGCTATAGGTGACGTTACAGGAAGTAGGCCTGGCTAGCTATAGGTGACGTTACAGGAAGTAGGCCTGGCTAGCTATAGGTGACGGTACAGGAAGTAGGCCTGGCTAGCTATAGGTGACGTTACAGGAAGTAGGCCTGGCTAGCTATAGGTGACGTTACAGGAAGTAGGCCTGGCTAGCTATAGGTGACGTTACAGGAAGTAGGCCTGGCTAGCTATAGGTGACGTTACAGGAAGTAGGCCTGGCTAGCTATAGGTGACGTTACAGGAAGTAGGCCTGGCTAGCTATAGGTGACGTTACAGGAAGTAGGCCTGGCTAGCTATAGGTGACGTTACAGGAAGTAGGCCTGGCTAGCTATAGGTGACGTTACAGGAGGTAGGCCTGGCTATAGGTGACGTTACAGGAGGTAGGCCTGGCTATAGGTGACGTTACAGGAGGTAGGCCTGGCTATAGGTGACGTTACAGGAGGTAGGCCTGGCTATAGGTGACAGGGGAGACAGTTACAGGATTAGGCCTGAGAGGATCAGGTGAGGAGTGAGGACGGTGGCCCAACCAGGATAAGCCAATTACACAACTAGCTACAACAGAGTCAGTTGCTATAGGACTCCAGCCCTAGTCCACCAGGGAAAATAGACTCCAAACTACCCAATATGTGTGCCCTGGCTGGGGGAAGACTCAGCCAGGAAGGCCCTTTAACTCTGGGTGCCATTCTCCATTCCGCTGGTGTGAAGGTGTAGGTTGTTTGTTCAGACTGAGTTGTATGTGATTGATTGATTAGCGCCTGGGATGTGAGTGAGAATAGCAGCGATTGTGGAAAAGGCTGCAGGTTGGCGTGTGTGTGTGTGTGTATGCGTGTTAGAGCGAGGAAGAGAGAGAATAGCAGCGATTATGGAAGATGCATTAGCAGGTAGCCTAGCGGTTAGAGGGTAAGGTCAGTCACCCTGAAAGTTCGCTGGTTTGAATCCCGAGCCGACTAGGTGAAAAATCTGTAGATGTGCCCTAGAGCAAGGCACTGTCTCAGCCTCCAGTATTTATGCTGCAGTAGTTTATGTGTCGGGGGGCTAGGGTCAGTTTGTTATATCTGGAGTACTTCTGCTGTCCTATTCGGTGTCCTGTGTGAATTTAAGTGTGCTCTCTCTAATTCTCTCTTTCTTTCTCTCTCTCGGAGGACCTGAGCCCTAAAACCATGCCTCAGGACTACCTGACATGATGACTCCTTGCTGTCCCCAGTCCACCTGGCCGTGCTGCTGCTCCAGTTTCAACTGTTCTGCCTTATTATTATTGGACCATGCTAGTCATTTATGAACATTTGAACATCTTGGCCATGTTCTGTTATAATCTCCACCCGGCACAGCCAGAAGAGGACTGGCCACCCCACATAGGCCAAAACCTAGGAAGAAACCTAGAGAGGAACCAGGCTTTCTAAGGAGTTTTTCCTAGCCACCGTGCTTCTACACCTGCATTGCTTGCTGTTCGGGGTTTTAGGCTGGGTTTCTGTACAGCACTTTGAGATATCAGCTGATGTACAAAGGGCTATATAAATACATTTGATTTGAATTTGATTTGACTTAACCCTAATTGCTCCTATAAGTGGAGCTCAGCTCCAGATGTGTGGTGAAAAAGCCAGGGCAGCACTGGCCTGGTAAAACTGGGTGGGACTACTGGGCCATCAACCATCAAACCCTTTGTTCATTCAAGCTTTTGTCTCTGATTCATTGTCTTCTAACATTCTCAGCTGGAAAGAGAGAAGTTGTATTGTTCTTTCACTGTTGTTGAATGGGAGGGGGCAAGAGAGGGAGCAATACAGAGTGGTGGGTGGATGAGCGAGCTCGAGTGTGTGCATGTACACTACATTTTGAAAAATATATTAAAGTCACAAGCATGAAACCATCTTGGGTCCTTGAATCTCCCATGCACCATCCTCACATCACTGTGGACCAAAACTCAGCCTATGTGGCATCTGATGGTGACACAGGAGGACAAATCACATTTTATTTGTCACACGCGCCGATTACAACAGGTGTCGACCTTACTGTGAAATGCTTACTGTCAAGCCCTTAACCAACAACTCAGTTCAAGAAATAGCCAGCTGAAAACACTACCCTGCAGTATACTAGATGGCAGCTTTCTGTGGCCTAAACTATGGTGCCATATACTGTCATGGAATTAAGCCTAGTGAAAAATATGACATTTTAAATGGGCACTTCCAGTAAGTCAGACCACATAATAGAGTAGCTAACTTGCATCATAGTTAAGTTACTCTATGCGCAGCAGGAGTCACTCAATGGAATGTGATTCAAATGCAAAAGAACCGGACATTCCTCCAGAGCGAATCAGCTGGCTAGTTAGTTGTCAACAATCTACCACACACTCACTGCAGACTGGAGGTTTCGGGTAACTGGTCACTACCTAGCTAGTTAACTTACCCTGGTCCGTATTATAATAACTATCTAGCTAGTTATTTAACGGTGTGTCAAACATCAAAGTTCACCAGATAGCTAAGTCAGTTCATGTCAACCGATATGTTGACATGAACTGTCATTAATGTCAACACATTGTGACAGTATAGGTACTGTAACTAGTTTAGTTAGATTCTCAATATAGTTAGCCTCAATTAAAACATATCTAGTACATAGATCAGCATATCAGGGAGAACAGATGAGATATTGGCCACCCAAAATGACAAGCGTATAAAAGCTGCTTAGCTAACTGGCTAGTTAGCCAGTTAGCTAGTTCACTTGTCTTTACTTACACGCATGCCTAGTACGCGTAGCGATCTAGTTAGATGACAAATCATTGACAATAATCAAACATCGGATAAACTCACGGACACTTCTAAAACATTAAAGGGACATTGTTACCTGCAGATACGTTTTGGGCCTAGCTAGCTAGCTTCATATTCCCATTAGCTAACTAAAGCTAGTTGTGCCCTGTTACCAGACATAATCGGTTCCGTCATTACTTCGCAGAGAAAATCCGTCTTTACCTTATCACAAGAGTCCATGTCAATCGCTGAGACCGCGGCAGACCGTCATTGAGCACGCAGTGGTCGTCAAGATATAGGTGATTTAATTGTCTTCATTGTAAATGTTGAGCCAGTTGTGTGAAACACACCCTGTTTTACCTCTGCCTAGTTGAACTGTTGCTGCCTAGCTAGCTCGGCTAGCTCTGAATGTGTCAACGTAGGAATGGAATGGCAGAAGAGATGGTCATCTGGGACGGAAAGCCCACAGTCTCAAACAATGTTCGTCTTTGCCTTCGGCGTCTGTCACTGATAAGATTTGATGGACCAGGATAAATAGGCCTACTGTGCAAAAAGTATATATTTTTTGTTGAGTAAAGCAGTTGCAGTAGGAAGTTTACATACACCTTAGCTAAATACATTTAAACTCAGTTTTTCACAATTCCTGACATTTAATCCTAGTAAAATTACCTGTTTTAGGTCAGTTAGGATTGACACTTTATTTTAAGAATGTGAAATGTCAGCATAATAGTAGAGAGTGATTTATTTCAGCTTGTATTTCTTTCATCACATTCCCAGTGGGTCAGAAGTTTACATACACTCAATTAGTATTTGGTAGCTTTGCCTTTAAATTGTTTAACTTGGGTCAAACGTTTTGGGTAGCCTTCCACAAGCTTCCCACAATAAGTGGGGTGAATTTTTGCCCAATCCTCCTGACAGAGCTGGTGTAACTGAGTCAGGTTTGTAGGCCTCCTTGCTCATACACACTTTTTCAGTTCTGCCCACAAATCTTCAATGGGATTGAGGTCAGAGCTTTGTGATGGCCACTCCAATACCTTGACTTTGTTGTCCTTAAGCCATTTTGCCACAACTTTGGAAGTATGCTTGGGGTCATTGTCCATTTGGAAGACCCATTTGCAACCAAGCTTTAACTTTGACTGATGTCTTGATGTTGCTTAAATTTATCCACATAATTTTCCTCCCTCATAATGCCATCTATTTTGTGAAGTGCACCAGTCCCTCCTGCAGCAAAGCACTCCCACAACATGATGCTGCCACCCCCGTGCCTCACGGTTGGGATGGTGTTCTTCAGCTTGCAAGCCTCCTCCTTTTTCCTCCAAACATAGTGATGGTCATTATGGCCAAACAGTTCTATTTTTGTTTCATCAGACCAGAGGACATTTCTCCAAAAAGTATGATCTTTGTCCCCATGTGCAGTTGCCTACTGTAGTCTGGCTTTTATATGACGGTTTTGGAGCAGTGGCTTCTTCCTTGCTGAGCGGCCTTTCAGGTTATGTCGATATAAGACTCGTTTTACTGTGGATATAGATCGTTTTGACCTGTTTCCTCCAGCATCTTCACAAGGTCCTTTGCTGTTGTTCTGGGATTGATTTACACATTTTGCACCACAGTACATTCATCTTTAGGAGACAAAACGCATCTTCTTCCTGAGTGGTATGACGGCTGTGTGGTCCCTTGGTGTTTATTCTTGCGAACTATTGTTTGTACAGTTGAACGTGGTACTTTCAGGCGTTTGGAAATTGCTCCCAAGGATGAACCAGACTTGAGGTCAACAATTATTTTTCATGGCTTATTTCTTTTGATTTTCCCATGATGTCAAGCAAAGAGGCACTGAGTTTGAAGGCAGGCCTTGAAATACATCCACAGGTACACCTCCAATTGACTCAAATGATGTCAATTAGCCTATCAGAAGCTTCGAAAGCCATGACATAATTTTATGGAATTCTGATAGTGAATTATAAGTGAAATAATTAGTCTGTAAACAATTGTTAGAAAAATGACTTGTGTCATGCACAAAGTAGATGTCCTGACCGACTTGCCAAAACGATTGTTTGTTAACAAGAAATGTGTGGAGTGGTTGAAAAACGAGTTTTAATTGCTACAACCAAAGTGTATCTAAACTTCCGACTTCAACTGTATGTCTAGCCTACAACACCGAATCAACTTTTGGATTATAATTCTAACAGATTTCTGCTTTGCTACTGTTCTGTATGCAATGTGATGGTTAACATAGATTCACTCCCATCACTGAAAATGTATCTATCTATTCATAAGTTTCTGCACACAAACAATTGACTAACACTAAGAACAGGAGTCTGTTGCAACTACCAAATAATACTGATATTTACAAATAATATAGTATGGAACCAATGTTAGCATGAGAGCTGAAAAGTAGACGGTATCTAGACCTACATTGAAATGTCATATACAGTAAACACAGTTGGAGAACATTAGTTTGTTTTATTCACAACAGCCAACGTGCATTCAATGCTGCAGCTACATGTTGTGAAAAAGGCTTCCCAACACCAGCTGCCAGTCAACAGGCACAAATAAACCATTGTGTTATTGTACTCAAACTGCCCACTGAAAAAAATACAGCACTTTTAAAAAGGTGTTGACAGTGATATTTCTTAAATCATTCTACTAAAGTCTTGTGAAAAACAAACACGAAGGGCTTGACGTAAACCGAGATGTCCCTTAGAGAGCGCTGATGTCTTCTAGAAAGCAGTATCTCTCCTTCTCTGGGAAACGCAGCGTCAGATCACAAAACATCTCTGTGCTGCTGTGGAGCTCCTCTCCGCTCAGCCCATCCACACTGGATCGTTTGGTTTCTATTCTGACACATTGGAACAGTTGATTGAGATCCTCCTTCCTATCTTTCAGTGCTGTCCATTGTCACATGTCAGTCAGAATCATGTGAGTTTGCTGACGATGGCTTGGTTGAGAGAGTTGAGTTGTTTAGTCCATTTGTCTAAGGCAGTGTAGCGCGCCCCCCCTCTCTTCTGGTAGTCTAGCTCCAACAGCTGGTTGACCTGGTCGATACGGCCTTGGATGGTGCTACGGGGAGGAAACCACAGCACAAGAGAGATCAGAGAACAATGGTTCAATAAATACAACACAAGAATGGACATTAGCATCCTAGCAACATGACTAAACATTCTTTCCATCTTGGTCAGGAAAACATTTAGAAATGGATCAAACAATATTGTATAAAACAATGCATTTTTATATAAAAATGGGATCAACAACATCAATATTTGCATTTGATTATGGTTTAAATTACACAAATCACTGTGGATAGCATTAGTTGGAGTCATTGTTGAACTTCTTTCACTGTTTGGTTTCTGTCAAGCATCTGAACCACTGTGTGTACTCTCTCTCAACCAATTATCACATCTACACCAAGCTGTCTGATGAACACATTCCACCACCTCCACATTTCACTACATACAGTACATATTCTGTTGAGCTCTGTGACAATGCAGTGTCAAATGTCAATCTGTTCCAGTTGACTGGCCGTAGATCTGATCAGGCTGAGGGTAGTAAACAATACACAGCAGTCTGCTACAGTAGCCTGGGAAATAATAAAGACATGCTAGATAAGACACCTGTAAACTGTTGATTTCTCCCAACGTTTTATTTGCCCAACGTTTTGATCAAAAGATCTTCATCCGGCCGACAAGGACCTTTGGGTCAAAACGTTGCAAAATAAAACTGCGGGAGCAATCAACAGTTTACAGGTATCTTTCATCACTTTACTTTTTGTAGCCTGCAAGTTACTGAATGTGTGCACGTACACTACTTCTAAACTAAATAATGAAACCAGTAATAAATTAAACAGGGAAGAATAACACCACAAACAGAGACAGGGAGAGAGAGAGGGAGAGAGACAGAGACCCATGCTGGCCTCCTGCATTCCTCAAGGTGCAGGGTGGAAACTATGAGGAACTGAGAAATGAGGAATTCAAATGATCCCCGTACACAAAACATGTCTTAACACACATGCACAAGAAACATGCTTTGCTTCGTCTTGTGATGCCTCTGTCAGCCAGGTACACTATACAGAGTATACTAGGGCTGTCCCAACAACAAAAAAATAGTTTGTGTATGTTTATTTTTACATATATAGACACACCCTATTGTTTGAATAAAATCAACTATATGTTGGCTACTGAGCATGTCTGATGCTTTAAGCACTGCAATTAAAAATAAAGACACAAATGACCAAAGAGGGAGCCAGAGATCAATATAGCCTAACCAGAAAGACAAAAACCTGTTCCCAACCAGACCCTCCTCTTCCCGCTGCTGCTGGCCTTTGCAGCTTCTGCCGTTAGGCTCCTGAAGTAGCCGGTAATAGGCTACACGAATGGTCATCACCCTTTTCTATTTGGATTGGCAAGTTATTGTACCATTTCTACTGATCTACGTGCCAGTTATGATTTTCATATGCACATTTTTGTAAAACAGTTTCATTTCATTTATAATAAAGTCTTCATATCTCAAAATCAATGTCATGTGGTCAATAAGAATTCTACCTAATGAAAAAATAACTTCTATTGCCAATAGGTAAAAATAGCCTACATAATGCCAACAAATGAAAACACTGCAGCCCGCAGGTAGAAAAAATCCTGATAAAAATAAATATCCTATAAATCACATAAGAAGTAATCAGGTGGGCCTTTATGACGTTTCCACCCGATCAGTGTATTACATTTTTCCCTCTTTCATGCCGAGTGGTTATCGAAAGAGCTGGAAATATTTTGTAAATAGGCTACGTTGAGGAACTATTTTCATTCTCAATGGATGTAAAAACAGACTTTGTTTACTTGCTGTTGAAGGCGAAGAAAACATGTATTTGAGAAGCTCCACAGTAATGGGGAGTTAAGACAATCAGAAATACTATCCGATCCCCAAATTGGCACACACTCGGCTAACAATGTGTCCACTCCTACAATGACAACGGTACGACTGGAATAATAATATTGTGAACGCATTAAAATAAATGACAGTAACCAAACAATGCAGATAAGAAATGTTGGTCATTTATGTTAAATGTACTGCTGGTGATACTGGTGTACCATCCCGCGGCCTGCAATGGATTAGTCCACTCAGACGGGCGTGAATCAGACAGGTGTCTCGTGTGCCATCATTTTTTAGAATGTATTTGCTACTGCTCGACTGAAAAAAATCTTGGTTGACCAACAGCCTATTGACCAAACAATCGACTAAATGGCGTAAGCCCTAGAGCATACAAAACATTAGGAACACCTTCCTAATGTAGAGTTGCACCCTTTACCCTTTGGCCCTCAGAACAGCCTCAATTCATCAGGGACTGGACTCTACAAGGTGTCGAAAGGGGATGCTGGCCCATGTTGAATCCAATGTTTCCTTCCCACAGTTGTGTCAAGTAGGCTGGATGTCCTTTGGGTGGTGGACCATCCTGATACACACAGGAAACCCATCAGCGATCCATGTCTCAAGGCTTTAAAATCCTTCTTTAACCCGTCTCCTCGCCTTCATCTACACTGACTGAAGTGGATTTAACAAGTGAAATAAGGGGTCATAGCTTTCACCTGGTCAGTCTGTCAATGGAAGAGCACTAGGTGTAGTATATAAGAGGTATTCAGCCTCATAGAAATACGGAAGAGTCTAGAGAAAACATTACAAGTCTTCCATGGCGTGAATGTCTGTTTGATGCAAAACACTTTTCCTAACAGTGGATTCTACACTCCTAAATGGTAGTTTGGGCCACAGATCCGATGCATGTCTAGGACAAACTTACTTGTCCAATATGCACTGCACCAACAAACTCTCCACGTCACAAACATCTATGTTCAGCTCCTGAGACAGAGGAGACAGAACACAGGGCGTTACACTTTGATCAATCCAAACAGCAACATCAGTGACGTAATAAATACATGATCTACTCAGCAAAGTTCATTATCAATAAACACAGTGAAGTCAATGATTAACTCTAGCCTGGTCTCAGATCTGTTTGTGCTGTCCTACCAACTCGTATTGTAAAAATCATCATGCCAATGACCATAGGAATTGGCAAAAAAGCACACAAACAGATCTGGGACCAGGCTAGTTAGTCCAGATGCCAGTGCTGTCCTTAGACTTACCTTAGAGATGAATGGGATGTGTATTCTAGTGTAAGGCTTGATGAGCGCGATAAGGACCTGGGTCCTGATGTTCCGCAGCAGCTCTGGAAAATAAGACAAAACAGCACTGATCAGAGTCTCTTCAGTCCACACCCCGTCCACCAGGGCACACTCACCCCCGTCCACCAGGGCACACTCACCCCCGTCCACCAGGGCACACTCACCCCCGTCCACCAGGGCACACTCACCCCCGTCCACCAGGGCACACTCACCCCCGTCCACCAGGGCACATCATCTCAATATGCAGATACTGGTACAGTTTGTCTCAAGTTTGTTGAAACCTCGTCTTCAATGCAATACTTCCATGTCTCGTTCATCAACAAATGTGAGAAAGCCCACACATATACACACAGGCACACAAACACCACTCACCCTCTATGTGTTCTCTGATGAAGGGGTCATCCATGATACTACTATGGTTGGTCTTCAGTATCTTCTCAAACTCTGTGATGTCATTATTCTGATAGGAGCTGAGAGTAGACACACAACAGTAGAACAGTCACTGGGTTAGAATAATGACATTACAATCCATAAAATAATGACAGACAGTTGAAGTCAGAAGTTTACATACACCTTAGCCAAATACATTTATTCTTAGTTTCACAATTCCTGACATTTAATCCTAGCAATAATTACCTGTTTTAGGTCAGTTATGATCACCACTTTATTTTAAGAATGTGAAATGTCAGAATAATAGTAGAGAGAATGATTTATTTCAGCTTTTATTTCTTTCATCACATTCCCAGTGGGTCAGAAGTTTACATACATTCAATTAGTATTTGGTAGCATTGCCTTTAAATTGTTTAACTAAGGTCAAACGTTTTGGGTAGCCTTCCACAAGCTTCCAACAATAAGTTGGGTGAATTTTGGCCCATTCCTCCTGACAGAGCTGGTGTAACTGAGTCAGGTTTGTAGGCATCCTTGCTCACACACACTTTTTCAGTTCTGTCCACAAATCTTCAATGGGATTGAGGTCAGGGCTTTGTGATGGCCACTCCAATACCTTGACTTTGTTGTCCTTAAGCCATTTTGCCACAACTTTGGAAGTATGCTTGGGGTCATTGTCCATTTGGAAGACCCATTTGTGACCAAGCTTTAACTTCTTGACTGATGTCTCGAGCTGTTGCTTCAATATATCCACACAATTGTCCTTCCTCATAATGCCATCTATTTTGTGAAGTGCACCAGTCCCTCCTGCAGCAAAGCACCCCAACAACATGATGCTGCCACTTCTGTGCTTCACGGTTGGGATGGTGTTCTTCACCTTGCAAGCCTCCTCCTTTTTCCTCCAAACATAGTGATGGTCATTATGGCCAAACAGTTATATTTTTGTTTCATCAAACTAGAGGACATTTCTCCAAAAAGTACGATCTTTGTCCCCATGTGCAGTTGCAAACCGTTGTCTGGCTTTTTTATGACGGTTTTGGAGCAGTGGCTTCTTCCTTGCAGAGCGGCCTTTCAGGTTATGTCGAAATAGGACTCGTTTTACTGTGGATATAGATACTTTTGTACCCGTTTCCTCCAGCATCTTCACAAGGTCCTTTGCTGTTGTTCTGGGATTGATTTATACTTTTCGCACCAAAGTACGTTCATCTCTAGGAGACAAAAGGCGTCTCCTTCCTGAGCGAGCGGTATGATGGCTGCGTGGTCCCATGGTGTTAAGGGAGGAGACCAGAGCTAAAGAGCAAATGGCTTTCAAATGGGCTTTTTATGGTCGATGCAATTCAATCCAGCATCTGCTGTGTTAACGAATGTGGAGCCCGTGAACGGTAGGGCATTCATGCTTCTCACACTGTTCAGAGCAGACATACCAGAAACCCCTCCCCAACTCCACCTGTCAACCAGTCATCGTCTGGGAAACAAACACGAGCTCACAGAGGCCTCAGCCTTGTTTTACATTTTGAGAGAGAGGTGTCAGAGCCACAGCCTAGGAGCGGTTCCATTTCCTTCTGCAATTGCATCAAACTCACAGAGCAGACCCTCTGTGTCGTGGATCCCAGACTGATCATAAATTAGGTTGAAGAGACGCCACAGCTGAACCCGTGGTTAAAGGGTATCTTCACTATGTTGCACCTCCATCAACCACTTATATGTGATGTAAAACAATGACAGTTTGGGTCAACTGACAACTCAGCACAAATAAGTGGAAATAGGTTGTAAATAGTGACGTTATTGTTTAACTGATGCCTTGGCTTTCTACCCTAAAATATCAGCAACACCGCCATGGATGACTAGAAGCACACACGTGTTCTTACCTTACTAGATTTGTCATGGCCAAGATCTCTGGGTCGTTTTTATAGGGTTTGGCCTGTCACAGAAAAACACAATAAGAACAGCCACTGTAATACAACACTTTATCAAGCAGTGTTTGCTGCAGGTGATTTGAATTTGATTAATGCAATGTTGCCTCCAACAATATAAAAGGTATGGGATGCCTCCAACACGTGTATTGTTCCATAATGATAATGTTAGTATTTGCTCTAAGGGGATAAATAACATTTCATTTAACTGGACTTAACTAAACTGAATTGAATGAGTGTTGTACCTCCTGTGAGTCGAAAGGGTTGATTCCAGACTTCATGAGCATGTTGGCCAGCACCAGGTACTTCAGACAGGTGGTTCTCCTGGGGCTGCCTGACTCATCGTAGTTCTTAAACGCCTCAAAGAAGTCTGTGTGGGCCTTCTCAAACTCCCCCTCTCTCAGGTGCATCTTACCCCCACACTCTGGGGAAGGAGACAAAACAGGAACAGGCCTGTTAGTACATCACACACACACACACACACACATCTTTTTACCATCTTATACAATATTATCGATTTTATCCACGATAGTGGCAAACCCCTCCGAGTCTTCCTACACGTCAGTTTACAAGGCGTAACCATAGAATTACTATTCTAAGAGGGATTCTTTTTCTACGGTCAATGTATTTATTCAATGTAAACCGCTGTGTGTGTGGCTCCAATGCAATACATGTAAAATATAATAATGTTGACAGCTATGCTGCCTTCAGGGTTTCATCTGTCTACGGTGGTAACACACCCCTGATGACTCCCATAATGAGTGGGTGAGGGATAGCAGACTTGATGTGCAGGGACTGTTCATACAGGGCCTTCAGCTTCTTGTTGTTCTTCTGGGCTGTGTACATCTGGATCTCCAGAGCATAGATCTCCAGGAGCTGGGTGCCTTTCTTTAGGTCGTCCTCCCCGTCATCTGTCTAGAGAGAGACATAGATATACACCATTACAGATCACACACACATAAAATACCATAGTTCCCCAATATCCTTTGTCTGCACTGCACATAGATATAGAACTTAACAGATCAGATATGCACATAACAGACCACAGATCTTCAACATTGTCTGTCTGCAGTGCACATAGATACAGATATACCACATAATAGATCAGATATACACATAACAGACCATATATCTGCAACATCATCTGTCTCCAGTGCACATAGATATACAACATAACAGATCATACCAGTATACAACAACAACAAAAATACTGCTAGCAGCCATATCGGGAACTTAGCTACTCAGATGGCTGTGTAAACCCCATCAGACTAAGCGTTGTCTCAGACTACCACCTGTCTTACTGTACCTGACAGGACTGGTGCAGCTGTCTGAGGATCTTCTGTAACTTCCCAAATTCCTCTCTCTCCAGATACAGCTTGCCCAGCTGAGAGACAACCAGAGGACGACAGTTAAAACAGGCTGAGAGACAACAAGAGGACGACAGTTAAAACAGGCTGAGAGACAACCAGAGGACGACAGTTAAAACAGGCTGAGAGACAACAAGAGGACGACAGTTAAAACAGGCTGAGAGACAACCAGAGGACGACAGTTAAAACAGGCTGAGAGACAACAAGAGGACGACAGTTAAAACAGGCTGAGAGACAACAAGAGGACGACAGTTAAAACAGGCTGAGAGACAACACGAGGGCGACAGTTAAAACAGGCTGAGAGACAACACGAGGGCGACAGTTAAAACAGGCTGAGAGACAACACGAGGACGACAGTTAAAACAGGCTGAGAGACAACACGAGGACGACAGTAAAAACAGGCTGAGAGACAACAAGAGGGCGACAGTTAAAACAGGCTGAGAGACAACACGAGGACGACAGTTAAAACAGGCTGAGAGACAACACGAGGACGACAGTTAAAACAGGCTGAGAGACAACACGAGGACGACAGTTAAAACAGGCTGAGAGACAACAAGAGGGCGACAGTTAAAACAGGCTGAGAGACAACACGAGGACGACAGTTAAAACAGGCTGAGAGACAACACGAGGACGACAGTTAAAACAGGCTGAGAGACAACACGAGGACGACAGTTAAAACAGGCTGAGAGACAACAAGAGGACTTTAGTTAAAACAGGCTGAGAGACAACACGAGGACGACAGTTAAAACAGGCTGAGAGACAACACGAGGACGACAGTTAACAGGCTGAGACAACAAGAGGACTTTAGTTAAAACAGGCTGAGAGACAAGAGGACGACAGTTAAAACAGGCTGAGAGACAACAAGAGGACTTTAGTTAAAACAGGCTGAGAGACAACACGAGGACTTTAGTTAAAACAGGCTGAGACAACCAGAGGACTTT
This sequence comes from Oncorhynchus clarkii lewisi, assembly GCF_045791955.1. Taxonomy (NCBI): domain Eukaryota; kingdom Metazoa; phylum Chordata; class Actinopteri; order Salmoniformes; family Salmonidae; genus Oncorhynchus; species Oncorhynchus clarkii. Next base: position 328,949 of record NW_027261024.1, read on the forward strand.
AGTTAAAACAGGCTGAGAGACAACACGAGGACTACAGTTAAAACAGGCTGAGAGACAGCAAGAGGACTTTAGTTAAAACAGGCTGAGAGACAACAAGAGGACTTTAGTTAAAACAGGCTGAGAGACAACACGAGGACTACAGTTAAAACAGGCTGAGAGACAACACGAGGACTTTAGTTAAAACAGGCTGAGAGACAACACAAGGACTTTAGTTAAAACAGGCTGAGAGACAACACGAGGACGACAGTTAAAACAGGCTGAGAGACAACACGAGGACGACAGTTAAAACAGGCTGAGAGACAACACGAGGACGACAGTTAAAACAGGCTGAGAGACAACACGAGGACTACAGTTAAAACAGGCTGAGAGACAACACGAGGACGACAGTTAAAACAGGCTGAGAGACAACACGAGGACGACAGTTAAAACAGGCTGAGAGACAACACGAGGACTTTAGTTAAAACAGGCTGAGAGACAACACGAGGACGACAGTTAAAACAGGCTGAGAGACAACACGAGGACTACAGTTAAAACAGGCTGAGAGACAACAAGAGGACTTTAGTTAAAACAGGCTGAGAGACAAGACGAGGACTACAGTTAAAACAGGCTGAGAGACAACACGAGGACTACAGTTAAACCAGGCTGAGAGACAACACGAGGACTACAGTTAAAACAGGCTGAGAGACAACAAGAGGACTTTAGTTAAAACAGGCTGAGAGACAACAAGAGGACGACAGTTAAAACAGGCTGAGAGACAACACGAGGACGACAGTTAAAACAGGCTGAGAGACAACAAGAGGGCGACAGTTAAAACAGGCTGAGAGACAACACGAGGACGACAGTTAAAACAGGCTGAGAGACAACACGAGGACGACAGTTAAAACAGGCTGAGAGACAACACGAGGACGACAGTTAAAACAGGCTGAGAGACAACACGAGGACGACAGTTAACAGGCTGAGACAACAAGAGGACTTTAGTTAAAACAGGCTGAGAGACAAGAGGACGACAGTTAAAACAGGCTGAGAGACAACAAGAGGACTTTAGTTAAAACAGGCTGAGAGACAACACGAGGACTACAGTTAAAACAGGCTGAGAGACAACAAGAGGACTTTAGTTAAAACAGGCTGAGAGACAACAAGAGGACTTTAGTTAAAACAGGCTGAGAGACAACACGAGGACTACAGTTAAAACAGGCTGAGAGACAACACGAGGACTTTAGTTAAAACAGGCTGAGAGACAACACGAGGACTTTAGTTAAAACAGGCTGAGAGACAACACGAGGACGACAGTTAAAACAGGCTGAGAGACAACACGAGGACGACAGTTAAAACAGGCTGAGAGACAACACGAGGACGACAGTTAAAACAGGCTGAGAGACAACACGAGGACTACAGTTAAAACAGGCTGAGAGACAACACGAGGACGACAGTTAAAACAGGCTGAGAGACAACACGAGGACGACAGTTAAAACAGGCTGAGAGACAACACGAGGACTTTAGTTAAAACAGGCTGAGAGACAACACGAGGACGACAGTTAAAACAGGCTGAGAGACAACACGAGGACTACAGTTAAAACAGGCTGAGAGACAACAAGAGGACTTTAGTTAAAACAGGCTGAGAGACAAGACGAGGACTACAGTTAAAACAGGCTGAGAGACAACACGAGGACTACAGTTAAAACAGGCTGAGAGACAACACGAGGACTACAGTTAAAACAGGCTGAGAGACAACAAGAGGACTTTAGTTAAAACAGGCTGAGAGACAACAAGAGGACGACAGTTAAAACAGACTGAGAGACAACACGAGGACGACAGTTAAAACAGGCTGAGAGACAACACGAGGACTACAGTTAAAACAGGCTGAGAGACAACAAGAGGACTTTAGTTAAAACAGGCTGAGAGACAACACGAGGACTACAGTTAAAACAGGCTGAGAGACAACACGAGGACGACAGTTAAAACAGGCTGAGAGACAACAAGAGGGCGACAGTTAAAACAGGCTGAGAGACAACACGAGGACGACAGTTAAAACAGGCTGAGAGACAACACGAGGACGACAGTTAAAACAGGCTGAGAGACAACACGAGGACGACAGTTAAAACAGGCTGAGAGACAACACGAGGACTACAGTTAAAACAGGCTGAGAGACAAGACGAGGACGACAGTTAACAGGCTGAGACAACAAGAGGACTTTAGTTAAAACAGGCTGAGAGACAACAAGAGGACTACAGTTAAAACAGGCTGAGAGACAACAAGAGGACTTTAGTTAAAACAGGCTGAGAGACAACAAGAGGACTTTAGTTAAAACAGGCTGAGAGACAACAAGAGGACTTTAGTTAAAACAGGCTGAGAGACAAGAGGACGACAGTTAAAACAGGCTGAGAGACAACAAGAGGACTACAGTTAAAACAGGCTGAGAGACAAGAGGACTTTAGTTAAAACAGGCTGAGAGACAACAAGAGGACTTTAGTTAAAACAGGCTGAGACAACCAGAGGACGACAGTTAAATCAGGCTGAGAGACAACACGAGGACGACAGTTAAAACAGGCTGAGAGACAACACGAGGACGACAGTTAAAACAGGCTGAGAGACAACACGAGGACGACAGTTAAAACAGGCTGAGAGACAACAAGAGGACTTTAGTTAAAACAGGCTGAGAGACAACCAGAGGACGACAGTTAAAACAGGCTGAGAGACAACAAGAGGACTTTAGTTAAAACAGGCTGAGAGACAACAAGAGGACGACAGTTAAAACAGGCTGAGAGACAACACGAGGACGACAGTTAAAACAGGCTGAGAGACAACATGAGGACGACAGTTAAAACAGGCTGAGAGACAACACGAGGACGACAGTTAAATCAGGCTGAGAGACAACAACAACTTCTATGTTTGTGCTATAACTATCACTAAATAAGGATGTTAGGGTGATGTTTGGCAAACAATTTAACACAAACAGATCTCGCTACCAGTCTAGGGCTTTGCAGAGGTAGAAACTCCCAAACACAGAGGCCTGACAAATCAGATATTGTCCTACCCATAGAAATAAACAGAAACATTGTGTACTACATGCATATGTCCCAATTCTCACTTGTTCACTTCACTTTACTGATTTGAGAGGAAATTACTAGTCCCTGCCACCACCAATCCACTGCTTTTTGATTTTTGTGGGAAGTAGTGACTGAGTGCACACTAGGAAAAAGCTGATATTATTTTGACACACCCTACCTTTGTGTTAGTTTTGAACCAGAGTCTGTCGTTCTTGGCATCCTTCAGAGCGTCCAGCGTCGTTTCATAAAACTCCTGCAGCAGGTCCATCTGTGACACATAAAACAACCAACCACAGCCCACATTAACACCTCAGTCACCTGGAACATGAACCTCAGCCCACATTAACACCTCAGTCATGTAGAACATGAACCTAAGCCTACATTAACACCTCAGTCACCTAGAACATGAACCTCAGCCTACATTAACACCTCAGTCATCCAGAACATGAACCTCAGCCCACATTAACACCTCAGTCATGTAGAACATGAACCTAAGCCTACATTAACACCTCAGTCACCTAGAACATGAACCTCAGCCTACATTAACACCTCAGTCACCTAGAACATGAACCTCAGCCTACATTAACACCTCAGTCATCCAGAACATGAACCTCAGCCTACATTAACACCTCAGTCATCCAGAACATGAACCTCAGCCCACATTAACACCTCAGTCATGTAGAACATGAACCTAAGCCTACATTAACACCTCAGTCACCTAGAACATGAACCTCAGCCTACATTAACACCTCAGTCACCTAGAACATGAACCTCAGCCTACATTAACACCTCAGTCACCTGGAACATGAACCTCAGCCTACATTAACACCTCAGTCATCTAGAACATGAACCTCAGCCTACATTAACACCTGTCATCCAGAACATGAACTTCAGCCTACATTAACACCTCAGTCATCCAGAACATGAACCTCAGCCTACATTAACACCTCAGTCACCTAGAACATGAACCTCAGCCTACATTAACACCTCAGTCATGTAGAACATGAACCTCAGCCTACATTAACACCTCAGTCATCTAGAACATGAACCTCAGCCTACATTAACACCTCAGTCATGTGGAACATAAACCTCAGCCTACATTAACACCTCAGTCACCTAGAACATGAACCTCAGCCTACATTAACACCTCAGTCATCCAGAACATGAACCTCAGCCTACATTAACACCTCAGTCATGTAGAACATGAACCTCAGCCTACATTAACACCTCAGTCACCTGGAACATGAACCTCAGCCTACATTAACACCTCAGTCACCTAGAACATGAACCTCAGCCTACATTAACACCTGTCATCCAGAACATGAACCTCAGCCTACATTAACACCTCAGTCATCCAGAACATGAACCTCAGCCTACATTAACACCTCAGTCATGTAGAACATGGAACCACTACCACCACTTCATTCATACCAATAGGACTGACCCAGAGTCAGTAACTTTATTGGCCATATAAGACAAAAGTTGTAAGAAATTGATATTGATAAAAAGTTTTTTTTTTTTAAATGGAATAACAAACAGTTCACATCACTTGAGATTTGAGCCAAAATAAAGATCTGAGCTTTGAGGCCAAAAACCCTTTGTTCTAGTTCCAGGTATTGCGTCTATACCTGTTTGGAGGTGGAGATGTAGTCTAGGATGGAGTTGATGGACTTCTCTGAGTAGTTTCTGGTCACAGCGCTCCTGATGTACGTCAACAGCTGCTTGTACCGAGACATCATCTCTGGGAAGTTGGTCTGCAGGACACACACAGTTCGACAGGAGACAGGGCATTGAGTTGCAGTGGGAATGACAGTATGTCATAAAGACAAACTCACAAGCACTAATCATACGGACTCAGAGACGGAGAGTAGACATTTTGAGACAACACCACAGAGCATTTAATTTCTTACTAGCTTGAAGTTGATTTTGATCATCTGTTTTAGGGCTTTGAACCCCCATTCTCCCTTCTCTCCCTCCAGCTCCAATACCTGCCAATAGAGAGTATACATTACCATCGTACACTCATCAATCTGTGAGTGAGTGGAGCGAGTGAGTAGCCAGTACCCACCTTCTGAAAGCTGTTGAGAGCTGCTTTGGGGTCATCCTCCTTCAGTGCTTTGGAGTTGTAGTACTGGTTTTCCAAGTCGACATTTGGCTCTGAGTTACTGTCCTCGGAATATTCCTGGGTTGAGACATAAACTCAGGACATAAGTTAGCTGGCTATGAGTTAACACAACAAAGATTGATAACGTGACAGAGATGTTATGATTGGGCTAACGGCTTGCCATAGTTGTTTACTAATGAGTCTAAGTAGCTAGCTGTTTTCTCTAACCAGCAACGGCGCATGCGCGGCCACAGGGTAGTTATCTACACCTAGCTAGCTAAACGGTTGTGTTTGTGGCTAGCTATGGTAACATAACATGCTATAATAAATTGACTAGTATAGCTAACTCAGTATACTATAGCAAACTCAGTTTCCCCCATGCCAAGCAGCCGAGCTTAGCTAGCACTAGCAGCAACTGCAAGCTATCCTCGCCTTTATGCTAACGTTAGCTGAACTAGCTATCTATCTAGGTAGTTTAGCTACCTAACTAGCTAACTCCCCTGCTCCGACCTAGCTAATGAAAATATACTAGCTAAGGAAACAGCTCTGATTAAACATCAATAAACAAGGAAATAGAAACGTATTATGTAAACTTACGCTTACCAGATCATAATCTTCTTCATCGTCGCACATGAAATCATCTTCCATGTCAGACATCTTGACGGGTCTTCGGAGACAACAAACACATCGCAGCTCTACAGCGCCACCAAACACTACGCCGGTTTCAGCATAGTACTGCATTATTCTTTCTGGTATTGTAGTTCGCTTTTCTACCGGAAGCTGTCGCTGTCACATCACAGTATAGATCTGTAACATTTCTAGTCTTTTCAATTAAATCAATTTGACTCACTGATAACTATCTTACCTTATCATCCTAGAAATAGCCATAAAAAACTTACATCACAAATCAAAGGGACAAGCATGAGGACCATGTATTTATGAAGTCTTACCCCTGCCTTACCTCCCTAATCTTACCTCATTTACACACACTGTATATAGATTTTTTCCTATTGTGTTATTGACTGTACATTTGTTTATTCCATGTGTAACTCTGTGTTGTTGTTTGTGTCACACTACTTTGCTTTATCTTGGCCAGGTCACAGTTGTTAATGAGAACTTGTACTGGACTACCTGGTTAAATAAAGGTGAAATAAAACATTTAAAAAGTCTACCGGATATATCAGGGACTCGTCCCTATTGTAAAACTGAAGAGTGCAGAGATGGTAGTGTGTGTGTGTGTGTGTGTGTGTGTGTGTGTGTGTGTGTGTGTGTGTGTGTGTGTGTGTGTGTGTGTGTGTGTGTGTGTGTGTGTGTGTGTGGATGGGGAGTGTGCGATTTTTGGTTCCAACCGCCGTGTCTTTGTGAGACGCGGAGTAGGTGAACGGAAAAGCATTCCTCATGAAGCTGGTTGAGAGAATGCCAAAAGGGTGGCTACTTTGAAGAATCTAAAATATCAAATATATTTTGATTTGTTTGTTTGACACTTTTTTGGTTACTACATGATTCCATATGTGTTATTTCATAGTTTTGATGTCTTCACTATTATTCTACAATGTAGAAAATAATAAAAATAAAGAAAAACCCTTGAATGAGTAGATGTGTCCAAACTTTTGACTGGTACTGTACATACACACACATTGACAGGGGCTGAGTCACTGGCTTACTGGTGCTCTTTCATGCCATCCCTAGGAGGGGTGCGTCACTTGAGTGGGTTGAGTCACTGATGTGATCTTCCTGTCTGGGTTGGCGCCCCCCTCGGGTTGTGCCGTGGCGGAGATCTTTGTGGGCTATACTCGGCCTTGTCTCAGGATGGTAAGTTGGTGGTTGAAGATATCCCTCTAGTGGTGTGGGGGCTGTGCTTCGGCAAAGTGGGTGGGGTTATATCCTTCCTGTTTGGCCCTGTCCGGGGGTATCATCGGATGGGGCCACAGTGTCTCCTGACCCCTCCTGTCTCAGCCTCCAGTATTTATGCTGCAGTAGTTTATGTGTCGGGGGGTCTAGGGTCAGTTTGTTATATCTGGAGTACTTCTCCTGTCTTATCCGGTGTTCTGTGTGAATTTAAGTATGCTCTCTCTAATTCTCTCTTTCTCTCTTTCTTTCTCTCTCTCGGAGGACCTGAGCCCTAGGACCATGCCTCAGGACTACCTGGCATGATGACTCCTTGCTGTCCCCAGTCCACCTGGCCGTGCTGCTGCTCCAGTTTCAACTGTTCTGCCTGCGGCTATGGAATCCTGACCTGTTCACCGGACGTGCTACCTGTCCCAGACCTGCTGTTTTCAACTCTCTAGAGACAACAGGAGTGGTAGAGATACTCTTAATGATCGGCTATGAAAAGCCAACTGACATTAACTCCTGAGGTGCTGACTTGCTGCACCCTCGACAACTACTGTGATTATTATTATTTGACCATGCTGGTCATTTATGAACATTTGAACATCTTGGCCATGTTCTGTTATAATCTCCACCCGGCACCCCACATAGCCTGGTTCCGCTCTAGGTTTCTTCCTAGGTTTTGGCCTTTCTAGGGAGTTTTTCCTAGCCACCGTGCTTCTACACCTGCATTGCTTGCTGTTTGGGGTTTTAGGCTGGGTTTCTGTACAGCACTTTGAGATATCAGCTGATGTACGAAGGGCTATATAAATACATTTGATTTGATACATTTGATTTGATTTGATTGACCCAGTTGCAATCCCACACTGAGAAATGGGTCTGAACCATGACAAGAGGTTTTCAGCATTTTGATAGGGTCAAATCATTTGTTTAAAGGGATTTCAACAGGCCAGTCTCTGGGGTACTCAAGAGAAAAAAACACCCTTGGCAGAGTTGGTTTGTTCTCAGCAGTGAGGGACTCGCTGAGGTATGAACTATGAATGTGGATCTATTGGAGTGTTTTTTACTAACATTGCGTGATAACTCTGGGAGGCTGTTTCTGAATAGAGTGGAATCAAGCCTGTGGATCAGGTTTAAAAATATTTCATGACCATTTTAAAACAGTGTTGGCTGCCACTCTATGACACACACACACACACGCACGCACGCACACACAGTGTTGGCTGCCACTAACAGCATGTGTCCTGTCTGTAATCTCTCTCTCCCTCACTAGGGAGCTTGTTTTACACCAGACTCACTAACATATTTCATTACTAAAGAGATTCCTTTTCTGAGAAGACTGATTTCTAATTTAAGAAAGAGGCCTGAGACATTGTGGAAGACAGAAGAGCTTTAGTTGGTTTATCCCATTATTCTGGACCTGTTGGAGCATAATATATATAATATCATCTGATGGATCCAGCACCAGAGAAAGGAGAGCAGGGCGGGATGTGTCAGCATGCTGTTACTGGGAAACAGGGCTCCTTTGTCACAATATCCAGTGTGTGTGTGTGCAGAGATGGGCAAAAATGACAAAATACCCTAAAGACTAATGTATCAAAACAAAATACACCAATAACCTCAACAACATTCTTAGTAACGGTAACAAAAAAAACATTTTACTTGCTATGACTCTGATATGTGGTTGTTTATCTACTTTAGTTGAATGCACTGACTGTATGTCGCTCTGGATGCTAAACGACCAAAATGCAAATGTAAAAATGACCACTTGCAAAGCATGGATATTATTATTGTAATAAGCCACACCCCTTCAGATGGACAAAGATTCAGCAACACGTATCTTGTAATAAAATACCCTAAAGAATGTATGAAAATAACACGCCAAATACTGTTGTCAACAATACATTTTTATAAAGATATTTATTTTCAAAATACAGAAAATACATAATAGACAGACTATTTCAGTCAGATGTCCTGTGCAGTTAGAAATGGAACAAATACATGTGTGAACCAAGCACCTTTTCAATTTCACCTTATTTTAGAAGAAATAGTCCATAATTTTCTATCAGGACTGTTGAAAAGTATTTTGTATTTTGAAAATACATAATACAGCTATCTAAAGTATCTTGTTACAAAATACACTGGACCATAGTTCAGGCCAGTGAAATATAAAATACACTGGACCATAGTTCAGGCCAGTGAAATATAAAATACACTGGACTATAGTTCAGGCCAGTGAAATATAAAATACACTGGACTATAGTTCAGGCCAGTGAAATATAAAATACACTGGACCATAGTTCAGGCCAGTGAAATATAAAATACACTGGACTATAGTTCAGGCCAGTGAAATATAAAATACACTGGACTATAGTTCAGGCCAGTGAAATATAAAATACACTGGACTATAGTTCAGGCCAGTGAAATATAAAATACACTGGACTATAGTTCAGGCCAGTGAAATATAAAATACACTGGACCATAGTTCAGGCCAGTGAAATATAAAATACACTGGACTATAGTTCAGGCCAGTGAAATATAAAATACACTGGACTATAGTTCAGGCCAGTGAAATATAAAATACACTGGACCATAGTTCAGGCCAGTGAAATATAAAATACACTGGACTATAGTTCAGGCCAGTGAAATATAAAATACACTGGACCATAGTTCAGGCCAGTGAAATATAAAATACACTGGACTATAGTTCAGGCCAGTGAAATATAAAATACACTGGACCATAGTTCAGGCCAGTGAAATATAAAATACACTGGACCATAGTTCAGGCCAGTGAAATATAAAATACACTGGACTATAGTTCAGGCCAGTGAAATATAAAATACACTGGACTATAGTTCAGGCCAGTGAAATATAAAATACACTGGACTATAGTTCAGGCCAGTGAAATATAAAATACACTGGACCATAGTTCAGGCCAGTGAAATATAAAATACACTGGACTATAGTTCAGGCCAGTGAAATATAAAATACACTGGACTATAGTTCAGGCCAGTGAAATATAAAATACACTGGACCATAGTTCAGGCCAGTGAAATATAAAATACACTGGACTATAGTTCAGGCCAGTGAAATATAAAATACACTGGACCATAGTTCAGGCCAGTGAAATATAAAATACACTGGACCATAGTTCAGGCCAGTGAAATATAAAATACACTGGACTATAGTTCAGGCCAGTGAAATATAAAATACACTGGACTATAGTTCAGGCCAGTGAAATATAAAATACACTGGACTATAGTTCAGGCCAGTGAAATATAAAATACACTGGACTATAGTTCAGGCCAGTGAAATATAAAATACACTGGACCATAGTTCAGGCCAGTGAAATATAAAATACACTGGACTATAGTTCAGGCCAGTGAAATATAAAATACACTGGACCATAGTTCAGGCCAGTGAAATATAAAATACACTGGACCATAGTTCAGGCCAGTGAAATATAAAATACACTGGACTATAGTTCAGGCCAGTGAAATATAAAATACACTGGACTATAGTTCAGGCCAGTGAAATATAAAATACACTGGACCATAGTTCAGGCCAGTGAAATATAAAATACACTGGACTATAGTTCAGGCCAGTGAAATATAAAATACACTGGACTATAGTTCAGGCCAGTGAAATATAAAATACACTGGACCATAGTTCAGGCCAGTGAAATATAAAATACACTGGACTATAGTTCAGGCCAGTGAAATACAAAATACTCAATAGTCATTTAAATATGCATTTTAAATACATGTAACATAAATACTGCCTCTCGTCTCCCTCTGGGCCTGTGATCAGTGATCAGACCAGCTCTGGTCTCTCTCTCGTGGCCTGTGATCAGCCCAGCTCTGGTCTCTCTCTCCTGGCCTGTGATCAGTAATCAGACCAGCTCTGGTCTCTCTCTCGTGGCCTGTGATCAGTGATCAGACCAGCTCTGGTCTCTCTCTCTGGGTCTGTGATCAGTGATCAGACCAGCTCTGGTCTCTCTCTCTCTGGGCCTGTGATCAGTAATCAGACCAGCTCTGGTTTCTCTCTCTGGGTCTGTGATCAGTAATCAGACCAGCTCTGGTCTCTCTCTCTTGGCCTGTGATCAGTAATCAGCCCAGCTCTGGTCTCTCTCTCTGGGTCTGTGATCAGTTATCAGCCCAGCTCTGGTCTCTCTCTCTGGGTCTGTGATCAGTAATCAGCCCAGCTCTGGTCTCTCTCTCTCTCTTGGCCTGTGATCAGTAATCAGACCAGCTCTGGTCTCTCGCTCGTGGGCTGTGATCAGTGATCAGCCCAGCTCTGGTCTCTCTCTCTCTCTCTGGGCCTGTGATCAGTGATCAGACCAGCTCTGGTCTCTCTCTCTCTGGGCCTGTGATCAGTAATCAGACCAGCTCTGGTCTCTCTCTCTTGGCCTGTGATCAGTGATCAGCCCAGCTCTGGTCTCTCTCTCTCTTGGTCTGTGATCGGTAATCAGCCCAGCTCTGGTCTCTCTCTCTGGGCCTGTGATCAGTGATCAGCCCACCTCTGGTCTCTCTCTCTGGGCCTGTGATCAGTGATCAGACCAGCTCTGGCCTCTCTCTCTGGGCCTGTGATCAGTGATCAGCCCAGCTCTGGTCTCTCTCTCTGGGCCTGTGATCAGTGATCAGACCAGCTCTGGCCTCTCTCTCTCTGGGTCTGTGATCGGTAATCAGCCCAGCTCTGGTCTCTCTCTCTGGGCCTGTGATCAGTGATCAGCCCAGCTCTGGTCTCTCTCTCTCTCTGGGTCTGTGATCAGTAATCAGCCCAGCTCTGGTCTCTCTCTCTGGGCCTGTGATCAGTGATCAGCCCATCTCTGGTCTCTCTCTCTGGGCCTGTGATCGGTGATCAGCCCAGCTCTGGTCTCTCTCTCTGGGCCTGTGATCAGTGATCAGCCCAGCTCTGGTCTCTCTCTCTCTGGGCCTGTGAGTCAACTCAGCCAGACTTCTCATTATCACACTGACTCACATTGTCTGTCTGTGATGAATAGGACCATTTCACCAACCTGCTAACATCAACCTACTGGGTAACATCAACCAATAATGATTAATTGACAGTCTCTATGGATACGTGCTTCAAGCTTCTCTTCCTCCATCTCCAATACCTGCCAATGGAGAGATTAAATAACCACCATCAATTTGGTGTGTGTGTGTGCGCGCATGTATGAGTTGATTGTGAGTGTGTGTGTGTGCACGCTGCCTGTGTATATTTGTGTGTTATTATAAATCATTATTATAATGATTCATGTAATAACTTTAAAACATGGATATTATTCCCCAACCTCTAATGTAAACAACAGGGTTTATCTGCCGTTTCATTTGGGGTTGTCAAAAACTGCTTCAGGCTGCAGTTAATAATGCTGATCCAGTAAATGTAATCTTGTTTCTGACAGTTCCTTAAACATTAGCAGCCCCTTTAATGTGTCTCCAACAGGGCAGCTGGCAACCATGGCAACCACCATGGCCCTGTGTCCTCTACCCAGCATGCAATCTGATTTTATATTTCTCTCTAAATGTGTTTATCTAGGAAAGAGCTCACGGAAGGGGCCCTAACTCTCTTACACACACACACAGATACACACGCACACACACAGCAACAAGAAAACAGAATGTCTAGTCACGCATCTTGGGCAGGTTAGGGAGGGAACACAGCTCTGATGACCCTGGGGTTCTGGCATGGAGAAGAGAGAGGGAGAGCACACACACACACACACACACACACACACACACACACACACACACACACACACACACACACACACACACACACACACACACACACACACACACACACACACACACACACACACACGCACACTCTCCCTACCTCGTGCCCTCTCCCTCCCTCTCTTTCTCTCTCCCCCTCTCTTCTCCATGCCAGAACCCCAGGGTCATCAGAGCTGTGTTCCCTCCCTAACCTGCCCAAGATGCGTGACTAGACATTCTGTTTTTTTGTTGCTGTGTTTTTTTACAAGGTAGAAGCGTGTCTTACTTTTATACAGCAATTTGTGTTCGGCAGTGATGTTATTGCACTTCAAACCCGGCTTGGAGAGCAGAAAACACACTGCTGCCAAGTCCACACACACCCTCTCCACATCGCACGCAAGCTGGCTGTGGTATGTGTCTGGTAAGGGGTGTGTAGGTGGTTGAGGTTTGGGGGTGGGGTGTGGGTGTGGGGGTACTGTATGTGTTAGTGAGGGTGTGTATGTGGGGGTTTAGTGTGTATGTGTGTGCTGGGTAGAGGGGTGTGTACATGCATGTGCTTGTGAAGTGTATGTTTGTAGTGTAAAGGGGTGTGTGTTGGTCAGGTGAAGAGTGTTTGTAGTGTAAAGGGGTGTGTGTTGGTCAGATAGAGTGTGTTTGTAGTGTAAAGGGGTGTGTGTTGGTCAGATAGAGTGTGTTTGTAGTGTAAAGGGGTGTGTGTTGGTCAGATAGAGTGTGTTTGTAGTGTAAAGGGGTGTGTGTTGGTCAGATAGAGTGTGTTTGTAGTGTAAAGGGGTGTGTGTTGGTCAGGTGGAATGTGTTTGTAGTGTAAAGGGGTGTGTGTTGGTCAGGTAGAGTGTGTTTGGGTGTTTAGACAAACAGAGGCCATCCACTTCTATACCACGCCATAGTCTGAGGCTTCTATCACCCTGACCCAGACACCAGACTAAACCCCAGCCCCCTGGACCACCAGACCAGACACCCAGACTAAACCCCAGCCCCCTGGACCACCAGACCAGACACCTAGACCCTGAACCGGTCAGCCCAGAGTGCAGGGTTCAGCTACCCTTCCTCCATTTGGCTGGGGCTGGGTATATGGCTGGGGAGAGGTATATGACTGGGGAGGAGTATATGGCTGGGGAGGGGTATATGACTGGGGAGGGGTATATGGCTTGGGAGGGGTATATGGCTGGGTAGAGGTATATGGTTGGGGAGGGGTATATGGCTGGGGAGAGGTATATGGCTGGGGAGGGGTATATGGCTGGGGAGAGATATATGGCTGGGGAGGGGTATATGGCTGGGGAGGGGTATATGTCTGGGGACGGGTAAATGGCTGGGGAGGGGTATATGGCTGGGGAGGGGTATATGGCCGGGGAGGGGTATATGGCTGGGGAGGGATATATGGCTGGGGCTTGTTATATGTCTGGGGAGGGGTATATGGTTGGGGAGGGGTATATGGCTGGGGAGGGGTATATGGTTGGGGAGGGGTATATGGCTGGGGAGGGATATATGTCTGGGGGGAGGTATATGGCTGGGGAGGGGTATATGGCTGGGGAGAGGTATATGGCTGGGGAGGGGTATGTGACTGGGGAGGGGTATATGGCTGGGGGCTGGGGAGGGGTATATGGCTGGGGATGGCTGGGGAGGGGTATATGGGGCTGGGGAGGGGTATATGGTTGGGGAGGGGTATATGGCTGGGGAGGGATATATGTCTGGGGGGAGGTATATGGCTGGGGAGGGGTATATGGCTGGGGAGAGGGGTATATGGCTGGGGAGGGGTATGTGACTGGGGAGGGGTATATGGCTGGGTAGAGGTATATGTTATATGACTGGGGAGGGGTATATGGCTGGGGAGGGGTATGTGACTGGGGAGGGGTATATGGCTGGGTAGAGGTATATGGCTGGGAAGGGGTATATGGCTGGGGAGGGGTATATGGCTGGGGAGGGGTATATGACTGGGGCTTGTTATATGACTGGGGAGGGGTATATGGCTGGGGAGAGATATATGGCTGGGGAGGGGTATATGGCTGGGGAGGGATATATGGCTGGGGAGAGGTATATGGTTGGGGAGGGGTATATGACTGGGGAGGGGTATATGTTTGGGGAGGGGTATATGGTTGGGGAGGGGTATATGGCTGGGGAGGGGTATATGACTGGGGAGGGGTATATGACTGGGGAGGGGTATATACTGGGGAGGGGACTGGGGAGGGGTATATGACTGGGGGGAGGGGTATATGACTGGGGAGGGGTATATGGCTGGGGAGGGGTATATGGGGAGGGGGACTGGGGAGGGGTATATGGGGAGGGGACTGGGGAGGGGTATATGGCTGGGGAGGGGTATATGACTGGGGAGGGGTATATGGTTGGGGAGGGGTATATGACTGGGGAGGGGTATATGGACTGGGGAGGGGTATATGACTGGGGAGGGGTATATGGCTGGGGAGGGGTATATGGCTGGGGAGAGGTATATGACTCTGGGGAGGGGTATATGGCTGGGGAGAGGTATATCGGGAGCTGGGGAGGGGTATATGGCTGGGGAGAGTTATATATGGTTTGGGAGGGGTATATGGTTGGGGAGGGGTATATGGCTGGGGAGGGGTATATGTTTGGGGAGGGGTATTCGGCTGGGGAGGGGTATATGACTGGGGAGGGGTATATGACTGGGGAGAGGTATATGACCGGGGAGGGGTATATGACCGGGGAGGGGTATATGGCTGGGGAGGGGTATATGACTGGGAAGGGGTATATGGCTGGGGAGGGGTATATGGCTGGGGAGAGGGATATGGTTGGGGAGGGGTATATGACTGGGGAGGGGTATATGGCTGGGAAGGGGTATATGGCTGGGGAGAGGTATATGACTGGGGAGGCGTATATGACTGGGGAAGGGTATATGGCTGGGGAGGGGTATATGGCTGGGGAGGGGTATATGGCTGGGGAGGGGTATATGGCTGGGGAGGGGTATATGGCTGGGGAGGGGTATATGACTGGGGAGGGGTATATGACTGGGGAGGGGTATATGACTGGGGAGGGGTATATGGCTGGGGAGGGGTATATGACTGGGGAGGGGTATATGACTGGAGAGGGGTATATGGCTGGGGAGGGGTATATGGCTGGGGAGGGGTATATGGCTGGGGAGGGGTATATGACTGGGGAGGGGTATATGACTGGGGAGGGGTATATGACTGGGGAGGGGTATATGGCTGGGGAGGGGTATATGGCTGGGGAGGGGTATATGGCTGGGGAGGGGTATATGGCTGGGGGAGGGGTATATGGCTGGGGAGGGGTATATATGGCTGGGGAGGGGTATATGGGGAGGGGTATATGGCTGGGGTATAGAGGGGTATATGGCTGGGGACTGGGGAGAGGTATATGGCTGGGGAGGGGTATATGACTGGGGAGGGGTATATGACTGGGGAGGGGTATATGGCTGGGGAGGGGTATATGGCTGGGGAGGGGTATATGGCTGGGGAGGGGTATATGGCTGGGGAGGGGTATATGACTGGCGAGGGGTATATGACTGGGGAGGGGTATATGTCTGGGGGGAGGTATATGGCTGGGGAGGGGTATATGGCTGGGGAGGGGTATATGACTGGGGAGGGGTATATGTCTGGGGGGAGGTATATGGCTGGGGAGGGGTATATGGCTGGGGAGGGGTATATGGCTGGGGAGGGGTATATGACTGGGGAGGGGTATATGACTGGGGAGGGGTATATGTCTGGGGGGAGGTATATGGCTGGGGAGGGGTATATGGCTGGGGAGGGGTATATGGCTGGGGAGGGGTATATGACTGGGGAGGGGTATATGGCTGGGGAGGGGTATATGGCTGGGGCTGGGGCATAGGTTTCCCTCCCTACATCTTCTCTCAGAGTCTAACTCTGTTTTTATCCCCAGATCTCTTGATGATATACAGCAATTCTCTTCACATCACTCTGGGTTCTGTGGAAGTTTGGACTCTGGAGTGTTCTAAGATACCGTAACAGTAAAAACATCATCAGACACCATTCTGCCAAGGCCAACAAGATCTCATGGTTTGACCAATTTGACTTCAGATTCGGACGTTTATCCACCTTTCTCCAAATGTCAAATTTTGAAGTTGCTCCAAACTTCAAATGTTGAGGTGTTTTTGACACCCTGGATTGCTCCACCTGCTGCAGCTCCTTCATTCATCCCCAAATGGTTAAGTTAAAGGTTAAGGTTTGGGATATGGTTTAAACAAAAACAACTCCACGGTTAAGTTCAGGTGTTCATTACAAATGGTTAAGTCTAACACTGGGATAGAACTTGGACCTTCGGAGCCGGAGCTTGCCGTTTATGCCCATCTACCATTCCCGTCCACAACGACCTAGCAAGACCCAAACCGGGTCATGTACAGACATCCAATTTCAAAGTGAATTTTGAGCTTCCTGGCATCTGAGAACATCCCAACATCAGCTCCCCTGTACTGTCACATTTGTCTGACATGGGAAGGGCAGGGGAACAGAACCGTCTGAGTTGAGTTTTTCATTCAGGTTTTAGTCTTCCTCTTTTCCCGTTGGAAGTCAAACCAGATGTGGTGTTACAGCCTGATTGTAACTCCCAGGTCACTGACCAGATGGAGGGATATCCTCATCTTCTCCCCTACTCTCTCCTCTTCTCTCCTCCCTTCTCTCTTATCCCCTCTCCTACCTATTTCCCTCCTCTCCTCTCATGTGCTCCTCTCCTCCCCTCCTCCCTCCTCTCCTCTACCTGGTACAGACATCTGTCTCGTAGGTGAGCTGTCTTCCAGCCTACCTGCCTGTCTGTCCGACTGCCTGCCTGTCTTCCTGCCTGCCTGCCTGTCTGTACGACTGCCTGTCTGTCTTCCTGCCAGCTAGCCTGCCTGCCTGTGCGTCTGTCTGTCTGTCTGTCTGTTCTGTACTGAGCTGTCAGAGAAGAGTAGATCTAGTGATTAATGAATGTTGCAGGTTAATCTCCTCACAGCAGTCTGCTTTGAGCTACAGGATGTGTGTGTCTGTTTGTATGTGTGTCTGTGTGTATGTGTGTGTGTGTGTGTGTGTGTGTGTGTGTGTGTGTGTGTGTGTGTGTGTGTGTGTGTGTGTGTGTGTGTGTGTGTGTGTGTGTGTGTGTGCCTGCGTTCTTCTGTGTGTGCATGTGTATGAGCTCTGTCATAAAGAGGTCTAGACCCTGAAAACACTGTCAGGAGTGGAGGGTTTTAAACCTCAGATGATGAAGAGTTGCGTGTATCTGCAGCTTCCTCACATGGTCAATACAGATCACATGACCCTCCTGGACAGATCCCTGAAATGTTATCATATGGAGTACTGTCTTTCTCTGCATGGACACAGGGGTCTCTCTCTGTTTCTTTCTCTATCCATCTCTCTCATTCTCGGTCTATCTCTCTGTCTCTTTCTCTCACTCCTATCTTTCTCTCTCGCTCTCTCTCTCTTTTTCTCTGTGAGTATGGTGCTCTACTTCAGTGGAGGCTGCTGAGGAGAGGACGGCTCATAATAATGTCTGGAACGGAGCAAATGGAATGGCATCAAACACATGGAAACCATGGAAACCATGTGGTTTATGTATTTAATACCATTCCAATCATTCTACTCTAGCCATTACCACGAGCCCGTCCTCCCTGATTAAGGTGCCACCAACCTCCTGTACTCTACTCCCTCTCCCTCTGACAGACAAATAGTAACTTTATACTGCATTAAGACTGGACTGGGTCCTCCTGTCACAGGCTGCATTAAGACTGGACTGAGTCCTCCTGTCACAGGCTGCATTCATTAAGACTGGACTGGGTCCTCCTGTCACAGGCTGCATTAAGACTGGACTGAGTCCTCCTGTCACAGGCTGCATTAAGACTGGACTGAGTCCTACT
>NW_027261024.1:352500-357500 GCF_045791955.1 Oncorhynchus clarkii lewisi
GGCCCATAGAGGAGCTGTGTGTGTGTGTGTTAGTTACAGAAGAAAGGGAGGCCCATAGAGGAGCTGTGTGTGTGTGTTAGTTACAGAAGAAAGGGAGGCCCATAGAGGAGCTGTGTGTGTGTGTTAGTTACAGAAGAAAGGTAGGCCCATAGAGGAGCTGTGCGTGTGTGTTAGTTACAGAAGAAAGGGAGGCCCATAGAGGAGCTGTGCATGTGTGATAGTTACAGAAGAAAGGGAGGCCCATAGAGGAGCTGTGTGTGTGTGTGTTAGTTACAGAAGAAAGGGAGGCCCATAGAGGAGCTGTGCGTGTGTGTTAGTTACAGAAGAAAGGGAGGCCCATAGAGGAGCTGTGTGTGTGTGTTAGTTACAGAAGAAAGGGAGGCCCATAGAGGAGCTGTGTGTGTGTGTTAGTTACAGAAGAAAGGGAGGCCCATAGAGGAGCTGTGTGTGTGTGTTAGTTACAGAAGAAAGGGAGGCCCATAGAGGAGCTGTGTGTGTGTGTTAGTTACAGAAGGAAGGGAGGCCCATAGAGGAGCTGTGTGTGTGTGTGTTAGTTACAGAAGAAAGGGAGGCCCATAGAGGAGCTGTGTGTGTGTGTTAGTTACAGAAGAAAGGGAGGCCCATAGAGGAGCTGTGTGTGTGTGTTAGTTACAGAAGAAAGGGAGGCCCATAGAGGAGCTGTGTGTGTGTGTTAGTTACAGAAGAAAGGGAGGCCCATAGAGGAGCTGTGTGTGTGTGTTAGTTACAGAAGAAAGGGAGGCCCATAGAGGAGCTGTGTGTGTGTGTTAGTTACAGAAGAAAGTGAGGCCCATAGAGGAGCTGTGTGTGTGTGTTAGTTACAGAAGAAAGGGAGGCCCATAGAGGAGCTGTGTGTGTGTGTTAGTTACAGAAGAAAGGGAGGCCCATAGAGGGGCTGTGTGTGTGTGTTAGTTACAGAAGAAAGGGAGGCCCATAGAGGAGCTGTGTGTGTGTGTTAGTTACAGAAGAAAGGGAGGCCCATAGAGGAGCTGTGTGTGTGTGTTAGTTACAGAAGAAAGGGGGGCCCATAGAGGAGCTGTGTGTGTGTGTTAGTTACAGAAGAAAGGGAGGCCCATAGAGGAGCTGTGTGTGTGTTAGTTACAGAAGAAAGGGAGGCCCATAGAGGAGCTGTGTGTGTGTGTTAGTTACAGAAGAAAGGGAGGCCCATAGAGGAGCTGTGTGTGTGTGTTAGTTACAGAAGGGAGGCCCATAGAGGAGCTGTTTGTGTGTGTTAGTTACAGAAGAAAGGGAGGCCCATAGAGGAGCTGTGTGTGTGTGTGTGTTACAGAAGAAAGGGAGGCCCATAGAGGAGCTGTGTGTGTGTGTGTGTGTTACGTCAGACGGTTAGCACGTCAATTACAGATGATCTGTCATGATTAGAGTCATGGGATGATTATTTAAACATGATCTTATTTTATGATCTAATGGTTCTGAAGATATACAGTCCTGTTTCTCCTGTTAATATGTGTTCATTCTGTTCCAGATAATACCAGTTTATTCTCCTCCAGACCAGTTACAGGGAAACATCCACCCTGATGCTGCTCCTTCCTCTGAGAAGACATGGAGAATTCCAGATCTCCCAGTCCATCAGGTCTAGACCCTCCACTCTAGCCCTAAGCACCACACACACACACACACACACACACACACACACACACACACACACACACACACACACACACACACACACACACACACACACACACACACACACACACACACACACACACACACACACACAGCATTACATCATTAAGCGAGGATGCCCTTCTGTGAGAGTGAGGGAGCCCACTGGGAACAGACGTCAATTCAAACGTCTATTCCACGTTTGTTCAACATCATTTAATTGAAATTACGTGAATGAATGTTGATTCAACCAGTGTGTGCCCAGTGGGAGGTGTGTGTGCAACAGGGAGCCTGGTTCTGATTGAGATGTCTAAGAGGAAGAGAGTACTGCTGAACGTCTGTTAGTCTCAACTCTCCTTCTCTCACACGATATCCTGTCTTTACCTTCCTATCCTCCCCCTCTACCTCCCTCCCTTCCTAGCTTCCCCCAGCCTTGTGTTGTCAGGTCTCTGCCTCCCCCTCTACCTCCCTCCCTCACTTCCAAGGAGGGCTGAAACCTTGGAGCTAGATACCAGAACACAGAGACCTAGCTGGCCTTGTGTCTGTCTGTCCATCCATCACTCCATCTATCCACCTTTTCACCTCCCCTTGTCCCTGCTGAGCTGCAACGTAATCTGATTTCAGCTTCATAATATCTCCTGTCACACTTCTCCATGTTCGACTTCATTATGAGACACAGTGCCAGATGGAGAGTGGTTTAGACTCCTCTATCTTTAACAGCAAAACAAAAAAATGACGAGGTGATATTGAATATCTCTCTGTCTCTCTGTCTCTGTATTCTTCTGAACAGATCCCACCACACAACTAAAGAATGTTTAATAACATGCTGACAGCCTTGGGCCTTGGGCACGAACAGCGCAACAAAGCACAACACAACTGCACAACTCAGAACAATACAACGCAACACCACAAAGACACAATACAACAACACAATATAACAACACAATACAACAACACATTACAATACAATACAACAACACAACACACAACAACACAATACAACAATACAACACAATACAACAGCACAACACAGTACAACAACACAATACAACAACACAACACAGTACAACAACACAATACAACAATACAACATCACAACAACACAATACAACAATACAACATCACAACAATACAATACAACAATACAACATCACAACACAATACAACAATACAACATCACAACAATACAATACAACAACACAACACACAACAACACAATACAACAACACAATATAACAACACAATACAACAAGACATTACAATACAATACAACAACACAACACACAACAACACAATACAACAATACAACACAATACAACAACACAACACAGTACAACAACACAATACAACAACACAACACAGTACAACAACACAATACAACAATACAACATCACAACAATACAATACAACAATACAACATCACAACAACACAATACAACAATACAACATCACAACAACACAATACAACAATACAACATCACAACAACACAATACAACAATACAACATCACAACAATACCATACAACAATACAACATCACAACAACACAATACAACAATACAACAACACAATACAACACAATACAACAATACAACATCACAACAACACAATACAACAATACAACAACACAATACAACAATACAACAACACAATACAACACAATACAACAATACAACA
Organism: Oncorhynchus clarkii lewisi; assembly: GCF_045791955.1. Classification (NCBI taxonomy): domain Eukaryota; kingdom Metazoa; phylum Chordata; class Actinopteri; order Salmoniformes; family Salmonidae; genus Oncorhynchus; species Oncorhynchus clarkii. The sequence continues at coordinate 355,821 of NW_027261024.1, forward strand.
TCACAACAACACAATACAACAATACAACATCACAACAACACAATACAACAATACAACATCACAACAACACAATACAACAATACAACATCACAACAACACAATACAATACAACATCACAACAACACAATACAACAATACAACATCACAACAACACAATACAACAATACAACATCACAACAACACAATACAACAATACAACATCACAACAACACAATACAACAATACAACATCACAACAACACAATACAATACAACATCACAACAACACAATACAACAATACAACAACACAACAACACATTACAACAATACAACAATACAACAACATAATTAAGTGATAATGCCCGAGAAGCCGGTGTTTGGAGGACATATTGGCACGGGTTTTGTTAGGCCCGAGACGAAGTCAGTTACCAATATATTCAAATATTGATTGACATATTTTCGAACTAGCTGCACTTTGTTTCGTTTGACCTTTTTTCAATTGACAATTCTTTGTATATATCCATAAAAATGATGCCAGCTGTTTCATGATTTCAACTGACTGAGAAAATCTGCCTGCCTCTCTCTCATCCCAACTCTTCACATTTATATATTTTTGACCTTTATTTAACTAGGCAAGTCAGTTAGGAACAAATTCTTATTTCAATGACAGCCTAGGAACAGTGGGTTAACTGTCTTGTTCAGGGGAAGAACAACAGATTTTTACCTTGTCTGCTCGGGGATTTGATCCTGCAACCTTTCAGTTACTAGTCCAATACTTTAACCACTAGGCTACCTGCCGCACATGTTCATTACTACGGGAGAGTTGGAGATTGAATTTGAATATTGAAACAATATAAAAGGTTATAAAACATTCTTTCAATTGTAAATAAAATAACGAATTTCTGTGCTAAACCTTGATATTGGCCAACAAAAACATAGAAAGTGTATGTATAGACTATGAGAGGTATAAATGAACCCATGTCTATATGCCTGTGTTCCTGTGTGGGTATGTTTTGTGTGTATAATGTCCTGTGTTCCTGTGTGGGTATGATTTGTGTGTATAATGTCCTGTATGGGTATGTTTTGTGTGTATAATGTCCTGCAGTTCTGTGCAGGGATGTGTCCGATCCTCCCTTTTGTGTGTGTGTGTGTGTGTGTGTGTGTGCGCGCGTGGCGTGGCGTGTGTGTGTGTGTGTGTGTGTGTGTGTGTGTGTGTGTGTGTGTGTGGGGTGGTCTCAGTCTCAGCCCAGCCTTGGCTCAGCCAGTCAGTGGTAATTGTATCCAGGCGTGTTTGGGGTTGGTTCCCTGAGTTACTACTGTTCGCCTGTGATTTACAAGACTGTGTGAGATATGGAAACCTCTCACGCAACTCCAGATATGGACTGAGAGGAAGCACATTGAGCAATGGCCCCTTACAAAATGACACGTCATGAACACACACACACACACACACACACACACACACACACACACACACACACACACACTGTGGGGAGGAGTTGGGAGAAGCATGCTATTCCTCCATTTGCTCATATCTGTTTACAGTGTTTTCATCTCTCCAGCTGGCATCTTCTGGTGGTGAGAATGTCTGCTGGGGCCGTAATGGGAAAAGCATGCTGAGAAAACTGTGTTCCAAATGGCCCCCTATTCCCCTACATAGTGCACTACTGTAGACCAGGACCCATTGGGGCCCATACTGAT